>NW_023425353.1:1038778-1216132 GCF_014108415.1 Molossus molossus
GGAAGAGGGGTATTTTTCCTAATGCTCCCCAACTGGTTCACTCATTCCTGTGCAGAGTCCTCCCTATAGACAGCCACATCTTAATTTGTTTTAGCCTGATGAACTCTACTGGCTTCACCCTGATGATTCCCTGAGACCACCCGGACCACAAAGGTCCACAGGTCCCAGGCAGGTGACAGCTAGCGCTGGAGTGCCCTGAGACTTTTTCTGAGTAACCTTAGACTCAGTACTGGTGCCAAGTTGGAATCCGTATCACCTGGTAAACTCCACTTGCTCCTACCTGGTGATTCACTGAGAACCTGCCTCAACATTACTCATGTACCACCAAAGGCTCGCTCAGTGGCTGAGTCTAACAGGCAGCTGGAAAGTGGAGTGGATCTCTGTATGCCTTGGGCCTTTGGCTGACCTACCTCAGGCTTGGTACTGATGGAAACTGGCCTTGGTACGCAGCTTGGCCTCTACCATGTACACCCAGGACCAGCAAAGGCAGCCATCAATAGGGATTGCTTTGTAGCACCTAATAGGTGCTGAGCTACAAAGCATAGGGCTGGTCACAAGTAGCATGTGACATTGATCTACACCAGAATCCTTCCAAGAGACCCCAAAATCAACACATTCAGTGGCTGGCTTCAGACCTGATTAGCTCCAAAAGAAACCCAAACAAAGGGAAATCATGTCAGGTACAAGACCATGCTACAGCAAATTTTACTCCATGAGTCAGCCCCTGCAGAGATCATAAATTGTGGTTGAGGTCAAACCTCATAGTCAGCCAGCCTGAGGGTCACCCCAGCCACAGATGGGAAAACAACAATCAAGATTCAACTACAATAGGTTGGCTCAGATAACCCACACAAAGGACGTTCCTGAAGTACATAGCTCAGGTGACCAGGTAGACTGCACCACTGTGACCCTCAGAACACCTACCACATGAGGCACACTATCAATACTGGGAGACATAACAGATCTAATACTCAGAAACAAATACAGAGAGGCAGCCATAATGGGGAGACAAACAAACATACCCAAATGAAATAACAGAGGAAATTCCTAGAAAAATAACAAAATAAATGGAGGAAAGCAATTGACAAAACACAGAATTATAACAATGGGTAAAGGATGCTTAAGAGACTTCCAGTTGACTTCCAGTCAAGATGACTGGTAGGTAAATGCGGTATCATGTCCTCCCACAACCACATCAAAGTTACAACTAAACTACAGAACAACCATCATTCAAAACTGCCTGAAATCAAGCTGAATGGAAATTCTATAATTACAGATTTAAAGAAGCAGCCACATGGAGACTGGTAGGAGGGCGGAGGCAGATGGGCTGGTCCCACACCCACGTGTGGTGGATAAAAATCAGGAGGACACCTCAGCTGGGAGGGGTCCCCGTCCCACACCAGGCACCCAGCTCAGGGTTCCAGTGCCAGGAAGAGAATACCCATAATTTCTAGCTGAAAAACCAGTGGGAACTGAGGCTTAGGAGACTGAGGCGACTGGAGCCCCAGGCAGCTCCTCTTAAAGGGCTCACACATGAACTTACTCTGACTCGCTCCCTCCAGGCTCCAGCATGGGGGACGCAGCTTGAAAGGCACCAGAAACATATGGGAAAGATCTGAGTTGTTTGGCATTGTAGTGAGGGTTGGAGAGGAAGTTTTATCCTGGACAGATGTGTTGTCAGAGACCTTTGTTCCTTTGGTGAGCCCTTCCCTGGGGCGGCAGATGGCCACCATATCTGGAACTCCAGCAACCTGGCTCACACTGTTTGCCCTGCCCTGGTGATTCCCTGAGGCCCTGCCACACCCAACTTTCAGTCCCACCCAAGCTGTTGCCAGTTGCTTTACCATAGGATTGACCTGCCTTGGATCCTGCTTCAGGTTTTTCTAAATTCTTTCAAACAAGCAGCACCTGGTCTCAGCTAGCCCCATACCTCTCATTAAGTAATACTTAAAAACAAACACCGGCAGGCAGCCAAAATGAGAAGATAAGGGAACAGGTCCCAAATGAAACAACAGAACAAAACTCCAGGAAAAGAACTAAGTGAAATGAAGATAAGCAACCTAACAGATGCAGAGTTCAAAATACTGCTTATAAGGATGCTCAATGAACTCAGTGAGAACCTCAGTGAACTTAGTAGAGCCTCGAGAACATAAAAAAAGACCAGTCAGAAATGAAGGATGCACAGTCAGAAATAAAGGAGGCACTAACTGAAATAAAGACTAATTTACATAGATTCAATAGCAGAGTAGGTAAAGCCAAGAAGCAAACCATCAATTTGGAATATAAGGAAGTAAAAAACACGCAATCAGAACAGCAAAAAGAAAAAAGAATCTAAAAAAATGAGAATAGTGTAAGGAGCCTCTGGGACAACTTCAAGCATACCAACATTCTCATCTTGGGGGTGCCAGAAGGAGAAGAGAGAGAACAATAAATTGAAAACCTATTTAAAACAATAATGGCAGAATACTTTCCTAACTTGGTGAAGGAAACAGACATACAAGTCCAGGAAGCACAGAGAGTCCTAAATAAGATGAACCTCAAGAGGCCCACACCAAGACACATCATCATCAAAATGCAAAAGATTCAAGACAAAGATAGAATCTTAAAAGCAGCAAGAAAAAAGCAGTTAGTTACCTACAGGGGAGTTCCCATAAGACTGCCAGCTGATTTCTCAAAAGAAACTTTCAGGCCAAAAGAGAGTGGCAAGAAATATTCAGAGTGATGAAAAGCAAGAATTTACAACCAAGATTACTCTATCCTGCAAAGCTGTCATTTAGAATTGATGGCCATATAAAGACTTTCCCAGACAAGAAAAAGCTACAGGAGTTCATCACCACCAAACCATTATTATATGAAATGTTGAAGGGTATTCTTGAAGAAAAAGATTAAAAATATGAACAAATAAAATGGCAATGATTGCATATCTATTGACAATTGAATCTACAAACAAAATGAACAAACAGAACAGAAATATTCTCATAGATACATAGAACATTTTGTTGGTTGCCTGATGGAAGGGGGGTTGGGGAAGGGTGAAAAGGGGATTAAGAAGTACAAACTGGTTGTTAGACTGACAAACCTCCAAGGGAAGGGGGTTTGGGGTGGGTGGGAAGAAATAAACCAAAGAACTTATATGTATATATGCATAACCAATGGACACAGACAACAGTGAGGGGAAAGGCAAGAGGAGGGGATCAATAGAGAAAAAAATAAGAAATACCTGTAATACATTCAACAATAAATATAAGTTTAAAAAAGAGAGAGAGAAATTTGGTCAAGATGGCAGGTAGGTAAATGCAGTACTTGCTTCCTCATACAACCACATCAAAACAATCATTAAAGGACACTCAAGGAACTCAGGGAAGAATGGGTGGACTCAGTAAGCACTTCAACAAAGAGATAGTGAGAGTAAAAAGAACATAGAAACAATAAGAAGAACCAGTAAAAAATAAAGAATACATATGTGAAATGAAGAATACACTAAAAGGAATCAACAACAGATTAGATGGAATCAGTGATTTAAAATACAAGGTAGCAGAGAGCACCCAATCAGAGCAGCAAAAAGAAAAAAATAATTTAAAAAAATGAGAATAGTTTAAGGGACCTCTGGCACAACATTAAGTGTAACAATATTGTATCATGGGAGTACCAGAAGGAAAAGAGAAAGCAAGGGATTGAGAACCTAGTTGAAGAAATGACTGAAAACCTTCCTAACTTGTAAAGGAAAAAGACACACAAGTCCAAGCAGCACAGAAAGTCTCAAGCAAGGTGAACCCCAAAAGACCCAAACCAAAACATTATAATTAAAATGGCAAAGTTAAAGACAAAAAGAAAATCTTAAAAGCAACAAGAGAAAGATAGTTTCTTACAAGGGTGCCCCATAAAATTGTCAACTGAGAAACATTTCAGGCTAAAAGAGATTGATGTGAAATATACAAAGTTATGAAGAGCAATGACCTACACTCAGGATTTTTCTACCCAGAAAGACTATTATTTAAAATTGAAGAGAGAAAAAAATGGTGGCAGAGTGAATGGAAGCTACACAGACCACCTCCCAGGAACAAACTGGAATTACAATGAAAATAAAGACAAATCATCAGGAAGGGGCAACCGAAAGGCAACTTGGAGGACCACATAACCAGGGACACTGACTCAATCCTGGTAGGCTTACGAGGACACGAGAGGGGGCCGGGAGCCCACGGTGTGCAGCGGCCTGGGCTGGGACCAATGGAAATGGCTGGGACCAGGGGACTCAGCTGGAAGCTGCACTCTCGGTTGGGTACGGCAACCTCTGCTGGGTCCTGCGACATCGGCTGGGGCCAGCGGCCTTGGTTGGAAGCTGAGGCCTCGGCTGGGTCCTGTAGCCTCAGCTGGGACCAGCAGCTGCCTCAGCTGGGTCCTGCGGCTGCCTTGGCTGGGTGCTACACCCTCGGCTGGTGCCACAGCCTCAGCAACCCTTAGCTGGGAGCAGCACCCTCGGGTTAAAGTCCCAGGCGGCTCAGCAATGCAGAGCCCGGAGAGAGGCTAAATTGGCAGCAGCCCCTCACTGGCAGAGGGAAGGGAGACTGGACTGGAACTGTGTGGGGAAACTTGGGATTTGGAGGGTGCTCAGAGCTTTTGCTGAGTGCAGCCATGCAGGACTGTGGTCATCTTACTCCTTCCCAGGGCAATGGGGAGAGGTGGCAGCCCCTCCCTCGGAGATTCAACACCACGCATAGCCATTGAAATGCTAATTGAGGCCAATTAACAACCAGCAGCTGCCCCACCTTCTGGAAATCCTCTTACACTGAGCACCTGAGGGAGTTTTTCAGTCAACTCAGAAACCAAGGTTCATCAGGTGACCACTACTAATAGCCTCCAGGCAAAAAAGCTAGAGGATAACTACCATTCCCTGGGCTAGCAACTCTAACCAGCAGAGTTAAGACTTGACAGTGGTGTTTAAAGTGGGTCCTCCCTGCCTCATCCAAACCCAGGAGAGGGAGCCACAAACAGCAGAACATCAACACCCACAGGGAAAATTTCGCAGACTCCAAAGCCCACTGTGATAGCCAAAATGGTGAAACACAGAAACAAAAGCCAAATAAAAGAACAAGAGATCTCTACCGAAGACGAGATAAATGAGGTGCAGTTAAGCAAGTTAACAGAACTAGAATTCAGAGCCATGATCTTCAGGAAGCTCAACAGCATGTGTAAGGACATGAGCACCATGAGTAAAGATATAGAAATGTTGAAAATCAACCAGTTGGAAATTAAAAACCACCAAGAAGAAATGAAGAATGACATTTCAGAAATAAAAAACACACTGGAAATTCTAAATTGCAGAGTAGAGGAAGCTGAGGACCGGATTATTGAATTAGAAGACAGGGTAAAAAAATCAACCAATCAGAAAACCCAAAGAAAAAGAAATGATTAAAAAACAGGAAGACAGTTTAAGAGAACTGTGGGACAACTGTAAACGTAAAAATATTTGCATCATAGGGGTCTCCAAAGAAGAAGAAAATGAGCAAAGGTTAGAGCATATATTGAAAGAAATAGTGACAGAAAACTTCCCTAATTTGGTGAAGAAAGAAGGCATTTAAGTTCAAGAAGCACAGAGAGCCCCAAGTAAGAAGAACCCAATCAGGCCCACAGCAAGACACATAGAAATCAAACTGCCAAAAATTAAAGACAAAGAGAGAATCCTAAAGCAGCAAGAGATAAGCAACAGGTTACCTACAAAGGAAACACCATAAGGCTCTCAGCTGACTTCTCAACAGAAACACTACAGGCCAGAAGGAAATGGCATAAGGTAATGAAGGTCATGAAAAACAAGGATCTGAATACAAGACTAATCTATCCAGCAAGGCTATCATTCAAAATATAAGGTGAAAAAAAGAGCTTCCCAGACAAAAAAAAAGGCTAAGGGAATACATCAGCACTAAACCAGCACTGCAAGAAATGTTAATAGGACTGCTGTAATTAGCAGGAGAAATGGGAAGAAAAATAGAACCACACTAAAAAAAAATGGCAATAAATAAGTACCTATTAATAATCACCTTAAATGTAAATGGATTGAATGCTCCGATAAAAAGACAGGGAGTGGCTGATTTGATAAGAGAGCATGACTCATCTATATGTTGTTTACAAGAGACCCAACTCACAACAAAAGACTCACATAGGTTGAAAGTGAAGGAATGGAAAAAAATCTTCCAAGCAAACAAAAAGGAAAAAAAACCTAGGGTAGCAATACACATATCTGATAAAATAGATTTCAAAATGAAGGCCATAACTAAACACAAAGATGGCCACTACATAATATTGAAAGATATAACCTTGATAAACATATACGCACCCAATATAGGAGCACCAAAATATATTTACAATCTTCTGGAGGACTTCAAAGGAGAAATCAATAGCAATACAATTATAGCAGGGGACTTCAACACCCCGCTGACATCACTGGATAGGTCCTCTAGACAAAAAATTAGCAAGGAAAGAGAGACTCTAAATGAAGCACTAGACCAAATGAATTTAATAGATATCTACAGAGAATTACACCCCAAAACTGCAGAATTCACATTCTTCTCAAGTGCACATGGGACATTCTCAAAGATAGACCATATGTTAGGGCCCAAACTAAGTCGCTACAAGTTCAAGAAGACTGAAATCATATCAAGCATCTTAGATCACAATGGCATGAAACTAGAAATAATGGCAAGAAGAACATACAGAGACATTTGAACACATGGAAGCTAAGTAGCATGTTATTAACCAATGAATGGGTTACTGAGGAGATCAAGGAGATAATTAAAAACTTCCTGGACACCAATGACAATGAACACACAACAACACAAAATCTATGGGATGCAGCAAAAGCAGTTCTGAGAGAGAAGTTGATAGCACTACAGGCCTACCTCAAAAAACAAGAAAAATCTTTATTAGACTATTTAACCTCACAACTTAAAGAACTAGAAAGCAAACAAAGGAAAGCCCCAGAGCAAGTAAGAGGAAGGAAATAGTAAAGATCAGAGCAGAAATAAATGACATAGAGACCAAAAAAACAATTCAAAGGATCAATGAAACAAAGAGCTGGTTTTTCGAAAAGATAAACAAGATTGATGGTCCCTTAGCTAGACTCACCAAGAAACAAAGAGAGAGAACCCAAATACACAAAATCAGACATGAAAGAGGAAAAGTACCAATTGACACCACAGAAATACAAACGATCCTTAACAACTACTATGAACAATTATATGGTAACCAATTTGCCAATCTAAGTGAAATGGACAAATTCCTAGAAACACATAGTCTCCCAAAACTGGAAGAGATAGAAAACTTGAACAGACCAATAACAAGTAATGAAATTGAAGATGTAATCAAGACTCTTCTAGCAAACAAAAGCCCAGTCCCAGATGGCTTCACGGGGGAGTTTTACCAAACATTCAAAGAAGAACTAACACCTATTCTCCTCAAACTATTTCAAAAAATTCAAGAAGAAGGAAGACTTCCAAACTCGTTTTATGAAGCCAGCATAATTCTAATTCCAAAACCAGAAAAAGACACTACAAAGAAAAAAAACTACAGGCCAATATCCCTGATGAACATAGATGCCAAAATCCTGAACAAAGTACTATCAAATTCAATCCAGCAATACACCAAAAAAATTATCCACCATGACCAAGTGGGATTCATCCCAGGAATGCAAGGCTGGTACAATATTCAGAAATCAATAAACGTGATACACCACATAAATAAAATGAAGAATAAAAACCACATGGTCATATCAATAGATGCCGAAAAATCCTTCGACAAAATCCAGCATCCATTTCTGATAAAAATGCTCAACAATGTGAGAATTGGGAGATCATATCTCAACATAATAAAGGCCATATATGAAAAACCTACAGCCAACATCATACTCAATGGGCAAAAACTAAAAGCATTTTCCTTCAGAACAGGAATAAGGTTAGGATGCCCACTTTCACCACTCGTATTTAATATAGTTCTGGAAGTCTTAGCCACAGCAATCAGACAGGCAGAAAAAATATAAGGGATCCAAATCGGAAACGACGAAGTGAAACAGTCATTATTTGCAGATGACATGATACTATACGTAGAAAACCCCAAAGACTCCATCAGAAATTTACTAGACTTAATAAATGAATTTGAAAAAGTAGCAGGATACAAAATTAACATCAAGAAATCGATGGCATTTTTATACACCAATGATGAACTCACAGAAAGAGAAACTAAGAAAACAATCC
This sequence comes from Molossus molossus, assembly GCF_014108415.1. Taxonomy (NCBI): domain Eukaryota; kingdom Metazoa; phylum Chordata; class Mammalia; order Chiroptera; family Molossidae; genus Molossus; species Molossus molossus. Next base: position 1,047,022 of record NW_023425353.1, read on the forward strand.
CATTTACCATTGTGGCAAAAAAATTAAGATACCTAGGAATAAACTTAACCAAAGAAATAAAGTACCTATTCACAGAAAACTACAGGTCATTGAAAAAAGAAATAGAGGAAGATATAAAAAAGTGCAAGCACATACCTTGTTTATGGATTGGAAGAATTAACCTCATTAAAATGCCCATACTACCCAAAGCAATCTATAGATTCAATGCAATCCCCATCAAAATATCAACAACATACTTCACAGAACTGGAACAAATACTTCAAAAGTTCATATGGAACCTAAAAAAACCTCAAATAGCCACAGCAATCTTGAAAAAGAAGAACAAAGTAGGAGGGATCACGTTACCAGATTTCAAGTTATAGTACAAAGCCACTGTAATCAAAACAGCCTGCTACTGGCACAAGAACAGGCATATAGACCAGTGGAACAGAACAGAGAATCCAGAAATGGACCCAAGGCAATATGCTCAATTAATATTTGACAAAGGTGGCAAGAGCATACAGTGGAGTAAAGATAGCCTTTTTAATAAATGATGCTGGAAAAATTGGACAGCTACATGCAAAAAATATGAAACTAGACCATCAACTTACACCCTACCCAAGAATAAACTCAAAATGGATAAAAGCATTAAATGTGACTCATGAATCCATGAAAGTCCTAGAAGAAACTGTAGGCAACAAAATTTCAGACATCATACGCAGCAGAATTTTCACTGATATGTCACCTAAGGCAATAGAAACAAAGGAGAAAATGAACACATGGGATTATATCAAACTCAAAAGCTTTTGCACAGCGAAAGATACAATCATCAAAATGGAAAGGCTACCCACTGTATGGGAGAGCATAATTGCCAATGATATATCAGATAAGGGGTTAATTTTTAATATATACATATATATATAGTGCTCATACAACTCAACAAAAGGAAGACAAAGAACCCAATCAACAAATGGGCAAATGAACTAAATAGACACCTCTCCAAACAGGACATACAAATGGCTCAGAGACATATGAAGAAATGCTCAACATCACTAATCATCAGAGAGATGCAAATGAAAACAACAATGAGGTATCACCTAACACCTGTCAGAATGGCCGCCATCAACAAATCATCAAACAACAAGTGTTGGCGAGGGTGTGGAGAAAAGGGGACTCTAGTACACTACTGGTGGGAATGCAGACTGGTGCAGCCACTATGGAAAACAATATGGTGTTACCTCAAAAAATTAAAAATTGAACTGCCATTTGACCCAGTGATCCCACTTCTAGGAATATACCCTAAGAAGCCTGAAACACTAATCATAAAGAATATATGTGCCCCTATATTTGTAGCAGCACTATTTACAATAGCTAAGATATGGAAACAGCCCAAGTGTCCACCAGTAGATGAATGGATAAAAAAACATTGTACAAATACACAATGGAGTACTATGCAGCTGTAAGAAAAAAAGATCTCTTATCCTTTGAGACTACATGGAGGGACCTGGAAAGTATTATCCTCAAGCGAACAAGCCATACAGAGAAAGACAAGTATCATATGATCTCACTTATTTGTGGAATATAATGAAGATAACAGTCTGAGGAATGGGGTAGTCCCAGAGACATGGAAGTGGGGTACAGACTGACAATCCCCAGAAGAGGGATTGTGCTGGGGGAGAGATAAACCACAGAACTTATATGCATGTTTACATGAACAATGGACATAGACAACAAAGCTGGGGACAGGACAGGGAGGGAGGGGTAGCGTGGAATCAGTGGGGGAAAATGAGAAGATCTGTAACAAAAATAAGTTGATTAATTAAAAAAAGTTTTTTAAAGACATAGTGTAGATAAATAGATTCAGAAAAAATAGCCATATATATGCTGTCTCCAATGAACCCCTTCAGAACAAAGGATACACATGGGCTGAAAATAAAGAAATAAATAAAAAATTTATGTAAATAGAAATTTTTAAAAAGCTATGGTGGCAGTAATTATGTCATACAAATAGACTTTAAAACAAAGGCTAGAATAAGAGACAAAGGACATTACATGATGATCAGGGGATCAATCCAATAAGAGGATATAAACCTTGTAAACATTTATGCACCTAACATAGATTCACAATATACAAGGGGTGCAAAAGTAGGTTTATAGTTGTTCATTGGAAAAAGACATGCAGGTTACGATTATTACAATAGTTTTATTAACTCCGTGTTTTGCACACTCATAAATGTAAACTTATTTCTGCCCACCAATATTTGCTGCATAAAACAAATATTGATGGACATAAGAGAGAGGTAGACAGTAATACTATCATAGCAGACAACTTTAACACCCATTTGATATCAACGGACAGATATTCCAGACAGAAAATCAAGAAGAAAACAGTAGCCTTAAATGCGACACTAGACCAGATGAATTTAATTGACATTTTCAGAACATTTTGCCCCAAAGCAGCTGAATATATATTATTTTCAAATGCACATGAAACATTTCTCCAAAATAGATACCATGTTAGGACACAAAAATAGTATCAATAAGTTTAAAAAGATTGAAATCAGCCTTGGCCAGTTTGGCTCAACTGTTGAGCATTGGCCTGTGGACCACAGAGTCCCAGGTTCAGTTCCTGCTAGGGGCACATACCACAAAAAAAAAAAATCCTTAAGTGTCCTTGGTTTAGGGAAGATAGGATTTAAAAAAAAAAAAAAAAGATTGAAATCATATAAAGCATTTTCTCTGGCCACAGTGGTATGAAACTAGAAATCAATTACAAGAAAAAAACTGAAAAACACACAAACACATGGAGACTTAATAAGATGTTATTAAACAATGAATGGGTTAACAATGAAATCAAGGAAGAAATCAAAAGATATTTTGAGAGAAAAAATAAAAGAAGAAGAAGAAGAAAGAAAAAGAAAAAGAAAAACAACCCCAAATCTATTGGACACAGTAAAAGCAATTTTAAGAGGAAAATTCATAGCAATATAGGCTTATCTTAAGGAACAAGAAAAATCTCAAATAAAAAACTTGTTTTAAATGTAAAGAAACTAGAAAAACAATAGCAAAAAAAAGCCCAAAATGAGTTCTCTTCTTCTCCCTTCCTCTCTTTCTAAAATCAATAAAGAAAAAAAAACAACTTTTTTTAAACTGTCACCACAGATAAACAAAGCATTATTAGAAAATATTACAAAGCGATATGCCAACAAATTAGACAATCTGAAAGAAATGAATAAATCATAGAAAAATACAATCTTCCAAGACTAACTGAAGAAAAAAATATCTGAACAGATCAATTACAACCAATGAAATTGGATTGATAAGCAAAGAACTCCCAACAAACAAAAGTCCTGTACTGAATCACTTTATGGGTAAATTTTACCAAACATTCAAAGAAGAATAAACACCTATCCTACTCAAATTGTTCCAAAAAATTCAAGAGGATGGATAACTCCCAATCTTATTTTACAAGGCCAGTGTCATCCCCATCCCAAAACCAGATAAAGACACTACCAAAAAAAAAAAATTATACACCAATAATCCTAGTGAACTTAGACATCAAAATTCTCAACAAAATGTTAGCAAACCAAATTCAGCAATGCATTCAAAAGATCATACACCATAATCAAATGAGATTTATTCCTGGGATGCAAATAAATTAATATGATATACCATATAAACAAAATAAAGAATAAAAATCATATGATTTATCAATAGATGCAAAAAAAAAAAAAAAGCATTTGACAAAATCCAGCATCTATTTATGATAAAACTCAGCAAAGTGAGAATACAAGGAACATTCCTCAACATAATAAAGGCCATATATGACAAAACTACAGCTAACATCATAATCAATGGGGAAAACCAAAAAGTGAAACAGGAATAAGACAGGATGTCCACTTTCACCACTCTTATTCAACATACTACTGTGAATCCTAGTCACAGCACTCAAAAAAGAAAAAAATAAAGTGCATCTAAATTGGAAAGGAAGAAGTAAAATTGTCATTATTTGAAGATGACATGATACTCTATTGAGAAAAGCCTAAAGATTCAGCTAAAATCTACTATAACTGATAAATGAATTCAGTAAAGTAGCAAGTCACAAAATAAATATTCAAAAATCAGTTACATATTTATACACCAATAATGAACTATCACAAAAGAAAACTATGAAAAAAATTTTATTTGCAATTGCATATATATATGAATAAATTTAACCAAGAAGGTAAAAGACTGTACTCAGAAAATTATAAGACTTTGAAGAAATAAATGAAAGAAGATATAAATAAATTGGTGCATATACTGTGTTCATGTATAGGAAGAATTAACATCATTAAAATGTTCATAGTGCCCTAGCCAGTTTGGCTTAGTGGTTGGAGCGTTGGCCTGTGGACCAGAGAGTTCTGGGTTCAGTTCCCACTAGGGGAATGTACCAAAAAAAAAAAAAAAATGTTTATACCACCCAAATTAATCTATAGATACAATGCAATTCCTATCAAAATATGAATGTAGTGTTTCACACAATTAGAACAAATAATTTACAAACTTATATGGAACCACAAAAGATCCAGAAAAGCCACAATAATCATAAAAAGAACAAAGTTGGAGGTACCAAATATACTACAAAGCTATAGTAATCAAAACAGCCTGGTACTAGCATAAAAACAGACACATAGATCTATGGAACAGAAGAGAGAGCCCAGAGATAAGCCCATGTCTATATGGTCAATTGACATATGACAAAGGAGGCAAGAACATACAATGGGGTAAAGACAGTCTGTTTAATAAATAATTTTGGGAAAATTGAACAGATTCATGAAAAAAATAAAAATAAAAATAGATCACTTTCTCGTACCATATACAAGAATAAACTCAAATAGATTAAAGACTTAAATGTAAGACTCAAAATTGTAAAAGTTTTAGACAAAAACATAGGCAGTAAAATAGCGGACATTCTTATTAGCAATATTTATGTTATATCTTCTCCAGCCAGAGAAACAAAAGAACAAAAAAACAAATGGGACCACACCAAACTAAAGTATTTACATAGCAAGGGAAACCATCAACAAAATAAAAAGACATACTACTGAATGGGAGGAGAGATTCACCAATGATACATCCAATAAGTGGTTGATATACAAAATTTATAAAGAGTTCATACAATTCAACACCAAAATAGCAAACAATTCCATTAAAAATAGGTAAAGGACCTGAATAGATATTTCTCCAAAGAGGACATACAAATGATCAATAGACATATGAAAAGATGATGAAGGTCACTAATTATCAGAGATTAAAACAACAATGAGACATTACCTCACTCCTATCAGAATGGCTATCATCATTAAATCAACAAAACAAGTTTTGATGAGCATGTGGAAAAAAGGAAACTCTTATGCATTGTAGGTGGGAATGCAGATTGGTGCAGCCACTATGGAAATCAGTATGGAAGTTCCTCAAAAAATTAAAAATAGAACTGCCATATGATCCAGCTATTCCACCTTTGGATATATAGCTGAAGAAACCCAAAACATTAATTAAAAAAAACGTGTTCAAGCCTATGCTTATCGCAGCATTATTTACAATAGATAAGATGTGGAAGCAAATCAAGTACCCATGAATAAATGATTGGATAAAGATATGGTACAGCACTGGCCAGTGTGGATCAGTGATCAGAGAGTCAGCTCCTGGACCAAAGGGTTTTGGGTTCGATTCTCAGTCAATGGCATGTACCTGGGTTGTGGGTTTGATCTCTAGCTCTGATCAAGCTACATGTAGGAGGCAACCAATCAAGGTCTCTCTCTCACATTGATGTTTTTCTCTCTCTCTCTTGCCCCTTCCTCCATTCTACTGTCTCTAAAAATCAATGGAAAAGATATCCTCAGGTGAGGATTAACAACAACAACAAAAAGAGATGTGGTACATATTTATAATGTGATATTACTAAGCCACAAAAATAATGAAATCTTATCATTTGTAACAGAATGGATGGATCTAGAAGGTATTATGCTAAGTGAAATAAGTCAAAGAGACAAATGTCATATGATTTTACTTATATGTGGAATCTAAATAACGAAATTAATGAACAAACAAAATAGAAAAAAAATACACAAATATAGAGAAAAGACTGATGATTTCCAGAGGAGAAATGTTAGGGGGGGGTGTTCTGGTGGAAATAAGGAATTAAGAAGTTAAGATTGAGCCCCAGCTGGGTAGCTCAGTTGGTTGGAGCATTTTTCTGTACACAAAAAGGTTGCAGGTTCTATTCATGGTCAGGGCACATACGAAGGTTGCAAGTCCAGTCCCTGGTTGGTATGCATATGGGAGGCAACAGATCAATGTTTTTCTCTTACATTAAAGTTTCTCTCTCTCTCTCTCTCTCAAATCAATAAAAACATATCCTTGGATGAGGATGAAATTTTTATAAGTATAAATTGGCAGTTACAAAATAATTATGGGGGTATAAAGTACAGCATAAGGAATATAGTCAATAATATTGTAATAACTTTGTATGATGTCAGTTGGGTATTTGAAATATTCAAGGGATCATTTTGTAAAGTATATGATTGTCTAATCATTGTGCTGTACATCTGAAACTAATACAAAATAATAATGAATGTAAACTGTAATTGAAAAATAAAATTAAAAAAGAAACAAAGAACTATAAAAATAATCAGAAAACAATTAATAAAATGGCAGTAACTACAAACATATCAATAATTACTTTAAATGTAAATGAAGTAAATGCTCCAATCAAAAGACATGGGGTGGCTGAATGGATAAAAAACAAGACCTATGCATATGCCACCTACAAGAAACCCACTTCAGATAGAAAGACAAAGACAGACTGAAAATAAGTGGATGAAAAGAGATTTCATGCAAATGGGAATTTATAAAAAAGCTGAGTTAGCTTTACTTATATCATACAAAATATACTTTAAAACAAAGGCTATAATAAGAGGCATAGAGGATATTTCATAAGATAAAGGGGTCAATCCAACTAGAGGACATAATCCTTGTAAACATTTATGCACCCAACATAGAACTACCTAAATATATAAAGTAAATATTGATGAACACAGAGGGAGAGATGAACAATAATAAAGCAATAGTAGGGGATTTTAACACCCAATTGATATCAATGGATAGATCTTCCAGACAGAAAATCAAGAAGAAAACAGCAGGCTTAAATGACACACTAGACCAGATGGATTTAATGAACATTTTCAGAGCATTGCACTCCCAAAGCAGCAAAATATACATTATTTTGAAGTGCACATAGAATATTTTCCAAGGTAAACCATGTAGTAGGCAACAAAACAAGTCTCAATAAACTTAATATTTGAAATAATATCAAGTATTTTCTCTAATAACAATGATGTGCAACTAGCCATCAGTTACAAGATGAAAACTGAAATATACACAAACAGGTGGAGACTAAATAACATGCTACTAAGCAACAAATGGGTTAACAAGTGACATGAAGGCAGGAATCAAAAGATACCTTTAAACAAATTAAAATGAAAACACAATGACCCCAATCTATGAAACACAGAAAAAGCAGTTCTAAGACAGAAATTCATAGTAATACATGCAGACCTCAAGAAACATGAAAAATCTCAAATTAACAATTTTATGTTCCATCTAAAGGAACTAGAAAAAGAACAACCAAAGCCCAAAGTGAATAAAAGGATGTAAATGATAAAAATTAGAGAGAAAATAATGAAATAGAGTCTAAAAACTAATGAAAAAAATCAGTGAAACCAAGAGTTGGTTCTTTGAAAAGATAAACAAAATTGATAAATCTTTAGCTAGACTAATCAAGAAAAAAGAGAAATGGCCCAAATGAATGAAATCAGAAATGAAAGAGGAATGACAACAAGCACCACAGAAATACAAAGACTATAAGAAAATACTATAAACAACAATGTGCCAACAAATGGGACAACCTGGAAACAATATATAAATTCCCAGAAACATTCAGTCTTCCAAGACTGAGTCAGAGAGAAATAGAAAATCTAAAAGAATGAATAACTACTAATAAAATTTAATCGGTAATCAAAAACTTTCAGCAACCTAAAACCCCAGACCCGATGGCTTCAAAGGTGAATTTTACCAAACACTCAAAGAAAAATTAGTACCTATTCTTCTCAAGTTATTCCAAAAACGTAAACAGAAGGGACAGATCTCAAACTCATTATAAGAGGCTCACATTATCCTGTTACCAAACAAGGCAAAAATGCTACAAAAAATTTAAATTATAGGCCAATATCCCTGATGAACATAGATTAAAAAATCCTCGACAAAATATTAACAAACTGAATTCAGCAATACATTCAAAAGATCATGCACTATGATCAAGTGAGATTCATTCATGGGAGGCAAGACTGGTTCAACATCCATAAATTAATTAACATGATACACCACATAAACAAAATGAAGGAGAAACATTATATGATCATATCAATAGGTGTAGGAAAAGCATTTCATAAAATACAATATCTATTTATGATAAAAATTCTCTGCTTAGCAGGAATAGAGAGAGCAAACCTCAACATAATGAAGGTCATATGACAAACTTGCAGCTAACATCATATTCAATGGTTAAAAGTTGAAAGCCATTTTTTTTTAAAGATGAGAAAACAGACAAGGATGTCCACTTTCTTTTTTCTTTTTTTTTTTTTTTATCCTCACCCGAGGACATTTTTCCATTTTTTGTACAGATAGAGTGGGAGGGAGAGAGAGGAAGGGAGAGAGAGAGAGAAACATCGACGTGAAGGGACACATCGAGTGGCTGCCACCCGCATGACCAACCAGGGCCGGGGACAAACTGCAACCGAAGTACGTGCCCTTAGAGGGAACCAAACCCGGGTCTCTCCGGACCGCAGGCCGACGCTCTAACCGCTGAGCCAAACTGGCCAGGGCAGGATGTCCACTTTCACCACTTCTATTCAAAATAGATTTGGGAGTCCTAGCCACAGCAATCAAATAAGAAAAAACAAATAAATAAAAGGCATCCAAATTGTATAGGAAGAAATAAAACTGTCATTATTTGATGATGCCATGATACAATATATAGAAAACTCTAAGGATTTCATAAAAAAAAAAAAAAAATTAGAACTAATAAATGAATTCAGTAAAGTATCAGAATACAAAATTAATATTCAGAAATTAGCTGAATTTCTATACACCAATACTGAGTTATCTGAAAAGGAAATTAAGAAAACAACCCTACTTACAATTGCATCAGAAAGAATAAAATACCTAAGAAGGAATTTAACCAAGGAATTAAAATACCTGTACTCACATGACTATAAGACATTAAAGAAAGAAATTGAAGAAGATATAAATAAATGGATAAATACTGTGTTCATGGATAGGAAGAATTAACATCATTAAAACACTACCCAAAACAATTTACAGGTTCAATGCAGACCCTATCAAAATACCAATGGCATTTTTCACAGAACCAGAAAAAATTCTAAAATTTGTATGGAAACACAAAACACTCCAAATAGCTACAGCAACCCCAAGAAAAAAACAAAATTGGAGGTATTACGCTACTTGATATCAAATTATAGTACCAGCTGTAGTAATCAAAACAGCATGGTACTGACATAAAAACAAACACATAGACCAATGGAACAGAACAGAGAGCCCAGAAAGAAACTCATGCCTATATGGTTAATTAGTTTTCGACAAAAGAGGCAAAAACACACAATGGGGTAAAGACAGTCTATTTACTAAGTGGTGCCAGGAAAACTGGACAGATACATGTAAATGAGTGAGACTGGACCATTTTCTTATTCCATATACAATAATGAACTCAAAATAAATTAAACACGTAGATCTAAGACTGACCGGTGAAAATGCCAGAAGAGTCATAGGCAGTGCTCTCTCCGACCCTGCTCTTAGCAGTGCTTCTGGGTGTGTCAGGTGGGAGGGGACAGAGAACAGTGGGCCACATGGAACGGTGCCATCAACCACATGAAAAGACAGCCTACTGGATGGAAGGAGATATTGGCCAATGAGACATACAATGAGGGGGTTAATGTATATATAATATATAAGGAACTCATACTACTTAACACCAAAAAACAAACAAAAAACACACTTTTCTGATTTAAAAAATGGGCAGAGAACCTGAACCGACACTTCTCCAATGATAAAAGATGCTCAGTGTCACTAATCATCAGGGAAATGCAAATGAAAACCACAATATGATATCACCTCACACCTATCAGAATGGCTATCATCAATAAATCAATAAACAACAAATGTTATTGAGAATGTGGAGAAGAGGGAACCCTCATGCACTGTTGGTGGAAATGCAGACTGATGCAGCCATTGTACGGAGTTTCCTCAAAAAATTAAAAAGAGAACTATGATATGACCCAAGTATTCCACTTCTGGATATATAGCTGAAGAAACCCAAAACACTAATTCAAAAGAATGTATGCACCCCTTGCTCACTGCAGCACTGTTCACCATTGACAAGATGAGGACGCAGCCTAAGTGTTCATCCAGACAAGTAGATTAAAAGGCTGTAGTGTACTTGGCGGTTAGAGCGTCAGTTTGCTGACCAAAGAGTCTCAGGTTTGATTCACGGGCAAGTACCTCAGTTGTGGGTTCACTCCCCAGCTCTGGTCAGTGTCCTGGGGGAGGCAACAAATTGATGTGTCTCTCTCACATCCATTGTCGATACAGGAAGACACATACCACATGTGGAATCTAAAAACAAACTCATAGATGCAGAGAATAAATCGGTGGTCCCTAGATGGGTGGGGCGTTGGAGGGACAGGGGGAAAAGGCTTAACTACTACAAATTGCCAGTTATAAAAACAGTCATGGGGATGCAAAGTACAGCACAGGGAATAGAGCCAATAATATTGTGATAACAAGGCGTGGTGCTAGACTTATTGGGATGATCACTTCATAAGGTGCGTACACTCTAATCACAAAGTTGTACACCTGAAACTAATGTATGTCAACTGTAATAAAAATATTTTTAGAATTTTTTAAAATCTGAGAAAGAACAGATAGTAAAATGTTTGTTTGCTGTGGACTATTACTAGTAAGTGATTGCTATCAAATCTGCCTCTCCATGGCTTTCTGTGGAAAGCACACCCTAACTGATTCATACCCTTTGTGGTCGGGCATCTGGGAGAGGGTGCTCACAGCCCTCCACGCCTGCAGACATCCCCATGGGCGGGTCTCAGTTGCCTACATTGGTGGCTGAGTAGTAACAGCCTTTATTGACACCTGCTCTTGCCTGTCTCACTTCTCCGCTTCCCCGTTCAGTTCTGTGTCATCTTGCAAATAAACCGCTTGCTCTCGGACTCTCGTCTCAGGGGCTGCTCAGGGAGCTCACACCAGCACAGTGATTCATGCTTGGGGTGTATAATATGCCTCCCTCTTCCAGTGTTTGACTCGCACACCACCTTTCAGGAACAGTCTCGTGCCGGACGTAGGGTGCCCAGAGGTAAGGGCTCTGCTTGTCACTGAGGCCAGTGTGGCACCCCCTCCTGGGTTTGGCATCTCAACCATTGGCCTCGAAGTTGCTCGTTCTTTTGCCATCCGATGTATACTACATTTCAAGAAGGCTGGTTTGTCACTGATGGCTAATCCTGTGTTTCTTCTTGTCACCTTGTCCTCGAGTTAGTCTTCCCACAATTCTGCCATCTCCTCTTTGGCCTTTTCTTTTTATACATCTTCACTAGCCTCTGCTCCTCGGCCTCACACTGAAATGTGGTGAAGAGATTGTCTTGGGATCCTCCTTACTCCCCTCCCAAGCCCTGATTTTTCCTGCAATCCTCCCTGGAAAGAACTTTTGGTTATTGGGCTGTTCTCTGAGGTGACATCTCATCTAAGCAGACAGACTTTTTTTTGGCAAAGCATTGCTCATATTCTTTTTTTTTTATCCTCACCCGAGGGCATTTTTGCATTCATCTTCAGATAGAGCAGGAGAGAGACAGGGGGGAAGAGAGAGAGAGAAACATTGATGTGAAAGGGACACATCAATTGGCTGCCACCCACATGACCCCAACCAGGGCCAGGGACAAACTGCAACCAAGGTACGTGCCCTTACGGGAACCGAACTCGGGTCCCTCTGGTCCATGGGCCGACGCCCCAACCGCTAAGCCAAACTGGCCAGGGCATTGCTCATATTCTTTAACTTTGCTTTCCCTTCCCTAAACTTGACAGTAGTCTGAAGTCTCAGAACCCTGCAAGGGTTCTAACATGTGTGCCTATCTACGCTAACAACATGTACACTTGCTAGGGTCTGATGCTATCCTGTTAAAGAACATTTGCAATTTGAAGACATGAAGGTAACAGTAGGGAATGTCAGGCACTGTGGTAGAAATGTTTCAGTGACCCTTCAAATAGCAACTTTCACATTTCAGCAGGGGGTTATCTTAGCCTGCAATGAAAGAGTATGGTACTTTCCCTCCCTCCCTTCTTTTCCCCCACTTCCTCCACTCCTCCCTCCTCCCTCCCTTCCTTATTCCCTCCCTCCTTTCGAGATAGGTAGTACTAGCTCTGTGTTCTTGAACAAATCACTTATTTTTTGTGTCTATTTTCCCACATGTAAAGTGGATATAATAATAGGATTATTGTTATCCTGCCTCACAAAGTTTTTGTGAGGATTAAATGAGCTAATACCCATAAAACATTTAGGATAGTACCTGGCACAAAATAACCTGACAAAATACACTTGTCCTCATCAATTCATTCATAAAATAAATAAAGCTCCAACTTAATGGCAGGTCCCGAAGCCATCAGGACGACTAAGTAAGTCACAGGGTCTAGTGAGAAAATAATTTAGGATAAGAGTTATTCAACCCACCTCCAGGAAACCATCCTTTTATGTTTTTCTTTTTCTTCACTACAGTAGAAGAATTCGAACTGTTTAGGTAGGAAGGTGAGTGCATTCCAGGAATCTGCTCCTGACTGAGCACAGGCAATTACGTGGCCTCAGCGAAAGAGCGGTTGAAGGGAGAATGTCAGGGCCGATTTCTGATAACTGATGACTTGGGTGCTGGCTTTAACAGCTCCCAAGGTCTATTGGGAAAGAAAAGAGAGGGATGAGGATGTGGATAAAAGAGAGGGGCCTGGTGTGGTCCCATTTGTTTATTCTTTCCTTTGTTTCTCTTGCCCTGGGTGATGTATTGGTAAAAATTCTGTTATGTGAGATGTCTGACATTTTGCTGCCTACATTTTCTTCTAGGATGTGTATGGTTTCATGACTTACATTTAAGTCTTTTATCCATTTTGAGTTTATTCTTGTGTATGGTGTAATTTGATGGTCTAGTTTTATTTTTTGCATGTACCTGTCCAATTTTCCCAATACCATTTATTGAAGAGGCTGTCTTCACTGCATTGTATGCTCTTGCCCCCTTTGTCAAATATTAATTGAGTATAATGGCTTGGGTTGATTTATGGGCTCTCTGTTCTGTTCCATTGATCTATATGCCTGTTCTTGTGCCAATACCGGGCCATTTTGATTATAACGGCTTTGTAGTATAACTTGATATCCAGTAAATTCTGATCACTCTCACTTTGTTCTTCTTTCTCAAGAATGCTGTGGCTATTTGGAGTCTTTTTTGGTTCCATATAAACTTTTGGAGTATTTGTTCTAGATCTGTGAAATATGCTGTTGGTATTTTAATAGGGATTGCATTGAATCTATAGATTGCTTTGGATAGTATGGACATTTTAATGATGTTGATTCTTCCAATCCATGAGCATGATATATTCTTCCACTTGTTAGTATCTTCCTCTATCTCTTTTTTCAACATCCTGTACTTTTCTGAGTATAGGTCTTTTACCTCCTTAGTTAAGTTCACTCTTAAGTATCTTAAATTTTTGTTGCGATAGTGAATGTAATTGTTTTTTTAGTTTCTCTTTCTGAGAGTTCATTATTGGTGTATAAAAATGCCACTGAGTCCTACATCAAACTAAAAAGCTTCTGCATGGCAAAAGAAACCAGCATCAAAATGAAAAGGGAACCATGGTATGGGAGAACATATTTGCCAAGGATACATCTGATAAGGAGTTAATTTCCAAGATATATAAAGTACTCATGCAACTAATCAAAAGGAAGATAGACTAATTACAAAATCGGCAGAGGACTTGAATAGCCACTTCTACAAAAAAAAACAAACAAACATATAAATGACCAAGAGACATATGAAAAAAATGCTCAAAGTCACTAATCATCAGAGAGATGCAAATTAAAATGACTTTGAGGTATCACCTTACACCTGTCAGAATGGCCACCATCAAAAAATCATCAAACAACAAGTGCTGGCAAGGGTGTGGAGAAAAGAGGACTCTAGTACACTGCTGGTGTGAATGCAGACTGGTGCAGCCACTATGGGAAACAGTGTGGAGTTTCCTCAAAAAATTAAAAATAGAACTGTCATTTGACCCAGTGATCCCACTTCTAGGAATATATCTTAAGAATCCCAAGATACCAACCAGAAAGAATATATTCACCCCTATGTTCATAGCAGCACTATTTACAATAGCTAAGAACTAGAAACACCCCAAGTGTCCATCAATAGATGAGTGGATAAAAAGCTGTGGTACATTTACATAATGGAATATTATGCAGCTATATAAAAAAAGAAGGATCTATTACCCTTTGACACAGCATGGAGGGACCTAGAGATGATTATGTTAATTGAAAACACCAGTCAGAGAAAAACAACTATCACACGGTCTTACTTTAATGTGGAATCTAATGACACAATAAACTGATGAATAAAATAAATCCAGAGAAATGGAAGCAGGGAACAAACTGAGACATCTCAGAGGGAAGGTGGGAGGTGGGTAGGAAGAGATTAACCAAAGAACTTATGTGAATATATGCATTGCCCATGGACAAAGACAGTAGGGTGGTGAAGGCCTGGAGTGGGGTGAAAACCAGGTGGAAGGGGAAAATTGGGGGAAAAAGTGGGGATCATTTGTAACACTTTCAACAATAAAGATTTTCTTAAAGGAGGGGTCTTGGATGGATGTCATGAAGAGAGGTTGGGCAGTGCTGCACAGACAAGAGGAGGAGCCTGTGAGGGCCATGCACAGGCCTCCCAGCCCATGCTCAGCACCTCTGAGCAGGATGACTGGTCCAGAGCACGAACCACAGAGCCCACTGTGGGCTCAAGTCGCTGCTTCACCACTCACTGGCTCTGTCAGACTGAAGTATCCTCCAAAAGCCACCTCCACAGGGTCTCCTAACAATGTGACTGACACTCCTTCTGCTGAGAGGTGGCTACGCTCCCTCTCCTTGAATGCAGACAAGACCTTTGTGTGACTGCCCTGAGCAAAGAGTGGGCAGGGTGCTGTGTGATCCCAAGTCTGAGTCAACAAGTGACCTAGGTTCTACCTGGTGCTCTCTCTCCCCCCCGCCCCTCCACTGTGTTGGGGGCCACATGGAGCCTGCATCATGCATTCCAGCGGACAGCCCTGGCTCGGCCTCTGGCAACACCAGCGACAATCATCAGGTGTGAATACAGGGGCCTTCAGAATGTTGCTGGCCCCAGCTCTCTAGGCTCCCATCTGGCCCCTGATAGCACGGAGCAGAGACAAGGCATCCGTTACTGTGCCCCATCTGAGCTCCTGACCCGCAGAAACTGCGAGATAATAAACAATCATTGTTGCTTCGAGCCACTAAGTTTGGGGCTGAGTATTTGAAGCAGAAGATAATTAAAATACTTGCTTTATGACCTCAAGCTTAGTTTCCTCATTCATGAAATGGTGTTAATAACTACATCCAGTGTACTGGTGAATTAGCTCTCCAAAAAGAAAAAAAAATCATGATTTTTAGCATTTGCTGATTTCTATGGTACAAATACTTCCACAGCAGTTGATTTCAAGTACTCGGTGGCTTAGAAACCAGAGAGTAGATTTTGTATGTATTAGCACTGGCTGTCAGGAACCAGTGCAGAATACCTCCAACACACTCTGGCATCTGTCTCAGAGCAGTGAGGGACTGAATGTCTGTGAGTAATGCAGAACCAGTGCAGAATACCTCCAACACACTCTGGCATCTGTCTCAGAGCAGTGAGGGACTGAATGTCTGTGAGTAATGCAGAACCAGTGCAGAATACCTCCAACACACTCTGGCATCTGTCTCAGAGCAGTGAGGGACTGAATGTCTGTGAGTAATGCAGAACCAGTGCAGAATACCTCCAACACACTCTGGCATCTGTCTCAGAGCAGTGAGGGACTGAATGTCTGTGAGTAATGCAGAACCAGTACAGAATACCTCCAACACACTCTGGCATCTGTCTCAGAGCAGTGAGGGACTGAATGTCTGTGAGTAATGCAGAACCAGTGCAGAATACCTCCAACACACTCTGGCATCTGTCTCAGAGCAGTGAGGGACTGAATGTCTGTGAGTAATGCAGAACCAGTACAGAATACCTCCAACACACTCTGGCATCTGTCTCAGAGCAGTGAGGGACTGAATGTCTGTGAGTAATGCAGAACCAGTGCAGAATACCTCCAACACACTCTGGCATCTGTCTCAGAGCAGTGAGGGACTGAATGTCTGTGAGTAATGCAGAACCAGTACAGAATACCTCCAACACACTCTGGCATCTGTCTCAGAGCAGTGAGGGACTGAATGTCTGTGAGTAATGCAGAACCAGTGCAGAATACCTCCAACACACTCTGGCATCTGTCTCAGAGCAGTGAGGGACTGAATGTCTGTGAGTAATGCAGAACCAGTACAGAATACCTCCAACACACTCTGGCATCTGTCTCAGAGCAGTGAGGGACTGAATGTCTGTGAGTAATGCAGAACCAGTGCAGAATACCTCCAACACACTCTGGCATCTGTCTCAGAGCAGTGAGGGACTGAATGTCTGTGAGTAATGCAGAACCAGTGCAGAATACCTCCAACACACTCTGGCATCTGTCTCAGAGCAGTGAGGGACTGAATGTCTGTGAGTAATGCAGAACCAGTGCAGAATACCTCCAACACACTCTGGCATCTGTCTCAGAGCAGTGAGGGACTGAATGTCTGTGAGTAATGCAGAACCAGTACAGAATACCTCCAACACACTCTGGCATCTGTCTCAGAGCAGTGAGGGACTGAATGTCTGTGAGTAATGCAGACGCGGCCCAGAGTAGGTACTGGGCCTGCTACCGACACTCCTGCTGCTGTTGGTTCGTGTTTTCACACGTGCCCAGGGACCTGCCCATCTGCCAGGGCTGCCCCTTGTTGGCTGGCCATCCTGGTCGTGCCATCTCTGACAGAACCAGGAGAGCTGACCTTGCATGGCCCCAGGTTGCCCAGGAACCAAAGGGGGCCCCCGGGCAAACAGTGGGCCATGTGGGGGCCAGTGGCTGCCGGGCGGATCTTTCCTGCCTGTACTTGTTGGGAGACCCTGGACCGGCAGGTGCGGGAACACCGTGTGGGGTCATGGTCAGTGACCCTGAATCGTGCACACAACATAGTACAGTTTGTAGGTGCTCGGATGGGCTAAGCTTGGGTGCTAAACTCAAGGCCTCAGAAGCTGAGTGAGAACTCTCTGGGTGAATGGAAGCGGAGGGAATTCCCAGCGGAAGGGCATGAACAAAACCTGGTGGAGAGAGAGCGTTTTATGTCTGGGGCTTTGCAAGTCTGAGTGTGGTAAGAATGTAGAGTGACAAGTTCAAGGGCACTCTATGGAACCACTGATCTCTACTCGTCAACGTGTCAATTTTGCAAACGAGAGACACTATACAAATATGACAATAAATGCATGATTCCGAACGGGTCCTGAACGGGGAGGAGCAGGAGCATCGCAAAGGACGTCACTGAGATAGTTGGTGAAGCTTAAATCTGAGCTCTATGTTACACGTGTTGTATTGGTGCTAAGCAAGATCCCCTTTTCTCTCATAAAAGAACACCCTTGTCTTCAGGAAGCTCACTGAAACCTCAGGGAGCTCTTCCGTGCCATCAGACGGAGGGCGAGACAACACCAGCACGGTGCGCAGGATGTCAGAAGTGAGGGCAGGGCAGAGGTTCAGGGCGTTCCTTCTAGTCTTGCAATCTCCTCTAAGACGAAAATGATTAAAAAATGAAAAGATTTTTAAAGTGAGTGGAGAACAGGAAAATGCAGGCTAAGAGGGAGGAAAAGGAAAGAAGTCTGTCGTTCGGCTGCTCGTGTCATGGGAAGGCGTGGACGTGTGGAGGGCTAAGGGCTGGTGGAGGTCAGGGAGCAGTGAGCACGGGCTTAGTGCCAGCCTGTGCTTCCCGGGCGGAGTCGGGCTCTTCAGTCACCGCAGGTCCCGGGAGGGAAGCCAGCCTGCTGCTCCGCACCTCTGACGGGAGAAGACCTCGAGGGTGAGTCTCCTCCCGCAGGTGCTGTCCACACTGCTCCTGTTGCTTCGAGTTATCAACCATGTGAGTTGTACTCTGAGTTCCCCATGCACTGCCCTGAAATCTGCCCCCTGTGCTTGTCAAGGTTGATTATATTGTTGGGACCTCTTTCTCATGTGAGGAGAAGCCACAGAGTTTCTATTGTTGCAGCTCATGGGGATCAAGTGTCTTTCTGGTGCACCATTAAAGGGCCCTGCTGCTGACGTCGGTGCCAAAGCAATGCGCACAGAAATGCCCTGATTTCGGGGGACGTGTAGGGCTGTCACCTTAGGTGGGAAATTGGGATCGAGTCTCTCCTTCCCCTTTTCAAAGGAGAGCAACGCAACGCAGAGTAAGGGCTCCTGCTAACTGCGGTCCGGGCAGAAAAGAGCGCTCACTCTCACACCCTTCGGCAGAGCACGAACTGAGACACTTCGACAGAAGCTAACGGACTTACAACACGCTGACTGAAAGCGATCGGATGCTTGTGCACCGGTCTGAGACACGTGCCCATCTCCCACACGTGCCCAGGATGCCAGCAGCAGCCACGGTAGCAGGCGAAGAGGAACAGAACCCAGATGCCCGCCCGCACTAGAATGGATGGACTGCTGAGTGTGGGACAGACAGACACTGAAATACGCGGCAGCACACTGCACCTCGCAGCCGCGCGACACAGCACTGGCCGTGCCACCTGTTTACTGAAGTTCGAGCGCAGGTCGAGCGAGTCTGTGAGGACAGAGGTCAGAACAGCCCACTGGGAGCGTTGTCTGGGTGGCAGAGGAGGGGCCTCTGGGGTGCTGGAAAGTCTGACGTCGTCATCGGGGTGCTGTTACACAAGAATGTGAGCACTTAGCTGCATGTAAATATACATCGGTAGAAAAATATTAGGAAAAAGAAGGGCGTCCTTCCCACCGCAGGGCTGTGAGGAGCGGCACAGCCATCCCGATGACCACACCTGCTAGTGCCAATCTGGGGTTAACTGTGTTCCCAGGGCCCCTTGGAGGTAGCCTCTCCATGTCCTGGGTCACAGTCACCCACGGCCCAGCCAGGGGCCTCAGGGTGCTCCCACCTGGAGGACAGGCCACGGCCACTTGAACGCCGACGTGTGGAAGACTCACCTGCGATTCTTACTCAGCTGGCTGCAAGCAGGGCCTGAGAATCTGCATTTCCGATCGGTTTCTGGGTGAGGCTGGTGTTGCTGGACCCGTTCGGAGCATGAAGGCTGAAAGGCAGACAGGCAAGGGCAAGAGTCTCGGTTCTGCCCCGACAAGCTCTGTGATCTTGGTCAAATTGCTTGATCTCTCTGAGTCTTGTTTTTTTCTATAAAATAGGGGGACATATTAAGTCTTGGCACGTTGCCAGGCCCACTGTAAGCACTTGCTGATTGGTAGTTCTTATTATATTTATTCTTTTTAATAAATAAGAAGGTTTGGGTCATGATCTGAAATGTGAGCAAGGTGGTTTGTAGGGTAGGAACTAGGGAGCATTTATTTCCCTGGTAACCTGTTGAAGGAGGACATTTTTTCTCTCTTCTCTCCTCTTCCACTTCATCTCATAGTTCTTCCCTCGACCTCCACTACGAGATAGATTTTCTCTTCACGCTTCTTCTCAGTCCAACGCCCCAACTCTGGTGAAAACAGAACTCAGGCAGAACTGAAGCTTGAAGCCAGGCAGGTGGTCAGATGTTCAGAGAGGTTGAGAAGCACCCTCCCGTGGCTCCTCCAGAGCTGGCCCTGGGGGCTGCCTGGGGCGGGGTCTCCACCCCTGCCGTGCCCAGCTGCCTGCTCAGGACCCCCCGCTTCCCTGCACACAGGCCCCGGAGGACAGATGTTCCTCATCTATGGGGCTGTCAGTTGGCGTCTTTTTCAAGAACCTAATTCACTTGTCAGAGGGGAAAAGGAGAAATGCTTGGTTTTGTGTTGTCTGAGGCATGTCTGGCCTGGAGGTTGTCCAGGTTTCAGGGGCCCTCTTTCGTTTGAAAGTGGGGAGCCAATTGACTAGAGCCTCGAGTTGCTCTAAGGCTAGGGGAGTGCTAAGTGGCAGTTTGATTCAATTCCATAAAGTGAAGTTGTGTTTAGTGAAGGCCAGGCATGGGAGATTAAAAAATAACCCACTGGGCAGCCAGCCACCCACAGGCACTCACAGGGGAGCAGGGACAACAAAGTGAGCCCGGACACAGTTGCTGAGGAGGGGTGCACACGGGTCCCAGGAGAGCACAGAGGGGAGACAGGAGAGGTGGCCGCCGGTCTGTGAGGTGGCCTCCCAGTGAGCTGCAGGTCGCGGCCTTCGCACCCTGGGTATGCCCCGTGTGACTCTGGGCCGGCCTGTGTCGCCAACGGCAGTCAGCGGAACTGGCCTGCGTGACTTCCGAGGCTGCAGCTTCTGCCTTGGTCTCGGAACACACGCTCGGGAGGAACCATGCTGAGACCACCGTGCCGGGAGCAGGCCCACGCGCGCCCAGAGAAGGCGTCCCGAGAAGACCCCGCCGCAGCTGCTGGGCCATCACCGCAGTCAGGCAGAGGACAGAGGCTTGAAGGAGCTGCCAGGCTGCTCAGACCAGTGGAGCCTTGAGATAGCCCAGCTGACTGGACGCCTGACTGTGACCACATAAGAGACCAGGTGAGAGCCACTGAGCTGAGCGCAGGCGCCCCAGGACCCTGAGAGCCAGGACAGTTGGGGTGGTGTGTGACTCACACTACGTTAGTGAGAGGGGAGCACCTGAGGAAGAGCAGCCAGGCAGGGGGCTGAAAAGCAGATTGCTGAACGGGGGACACGGCACGGACAGGTGCATCTCGGAGTCACATAGAAATGAAACCAGTGCGCTATTGAGGGATTCAGAGCGGCTGAACAGTAAAGGAGAGCGAAAGCCAGGCAGAGCGCCGTGGGGTGGAGCCGGGACAGGCGGGCAGGGGCCGGGCCCAGAGACTCGGTGCCAGGGTTGTAGCCGACAACTGTGTGGTCTGAGCTTTGTGTGATTCACAGCTTTAGGTAGAGATGTGAGCATCCTCTGGAATTCTTGGCGGCGGCTGCTTTTATGTCTTTGGAAACTTCCACAAAACCACCCACGGGCTTGGGAAAGGCAAGCACCCAGCGGCTCACTGGCTCAGAGGAGGAGGGAAACGGGGTGAGCACTATTCGGGCTCTTCCCGAGTCTGGGACAGGTTAGGGCCCGAGAGGTCCTAGCTGCTTTTGGAGCAGCAGCCAGAACCGCTCGCCCTGAATCGGCGGTCTGTCCGCACCGCACCTGCCTACCAGAGGCGGGAGATGTTAATGGTTTGATGTTAATGTACAGTAACGTCAGGCCAGGTTTTCCTGAAATCTGAGTGTCTCCTCCTCATGTCCACCTCCACCTCCTTCAGCTAAAACGGGAGGAGCCAAGGACTGCCGACGCCCAGCTGCGGCCTGCCACCATCCCGTCCACTCACTTCTCAGGCCCCATCTCCTCCATTTCTGCAAAATGGAGAAAACGATGCCTACCTTGCCGCTGACGTGAGACTGAGATGACACGGCGGTGCAGGGAGCCCCGGGACTCACGGCAGCGCGGGCCGCGCCAACCTCTGCCTGCTCCTGAGCTAGCAGACCGACTGCCGAGCGTCCGCGGCTGCATCGCTGACGGCCAGGTCACCTCCCCCATCGGCAGATGCCTCTCAGTCTCGGGCAGCCACTAATATTAAGTAATAGCTGACATTCTTGAGAACTAAATATACCATAGATGAGTTTTCCCCTTTACTCCTCACAAAACCCAGCACGTGCAGAACATTTCACATTTGTAAACGCTGAGGTGAGGATGAGTTGCCTAAAACTAGGCAGCCAGGAAGGGCCCAGCTGGAGGCACACCAGACACTGCCCCACAAGGAGGGGCCCACAAAGAGCCTCCACAGTGCAGAGGCACACAACAGTGTTCTCGGAAACTGGGGCCACAGCCCCTTCAAAGAGCTCCTCTGGGACTCAGTCTTCTCCTGCCAAGTCCAAGTGTAGAAATGAAGGAGGAACGCGTGTACCCCGGCCCCCATGGTTACTAGCGGAAACGCCACACCATGGTCTGAGATGTTGAAGAATGATCTGGAATGCCCGCCAGAAAATAAGTGCCCTGAGGACAGAGCCTCTGCTTTCCTCACCCTGTATTCTCTGTACTTCGAGACCATGCCTGCCCACGGGAGATGCGCAGTACTATTTACTGAACGAGCTCAGAGCCACTCGGGTGAGCGCCCAGAGCGTGGGGCGGGATAGGACTTGATCACACAGGTTCACTTCCTTGCATCTGAGCTTCAGGAGCAGAAGTGCAGAGTGGGCGTCTGTGACTCCAGCCACCCAGTGACTCCATCCTTTCGTGCCCAAGCTCCTCCGTCTGCTCCACCAGCTCAGAGGCAGGACAGTGCCCTGTGCCACAGACCTCCGCTCCGGTGCCAGGGCTGATGGACAGGGGTGCACCTTGGCCAGAGCAGCCCACAGGAGGTGCTGCATGAGCACTGGCCCACGCAGAGAGGTCTGAGTGGAAATATGAGGGAAAAGTAAGTAGCCGGTGGGAGGAGGACCCAGAGGAGATGCAGGGAAAGGAGACAGTAAACTGCGTTATCGGAATGGTGGAGAGGAGTGCGATCCATGAACTCAGCTGTGTTGAGACTAGTGATCTAGTCCTGGATGGACTTTAAATACAAGATTTGCCTACACTTACTGAGTGCCTTTTACTTTTAGGCACCAGGCGAACTGGCTTACAGACATCATCTCACTTAGCCTCCCAGCAACTCTATGGAGATGGGTTTATTTTTATCTTATTTCCTAAATGTGAAAAGGAAGCTTCACGCATGTGCCCAGCTCAGACAACTAGTAAGTAGAAGAACCAGGTCTAAAAACCAAGCCTGTCGGATTCCAAAGTCCACCAATACATCATCTTGGTCTATCGAATCCCAAAGTCCACTCCAGCCTCCATGAGATTCAACAGTTCACCTTGCTTGGTTCTCTTAAGATCCCTGTCTCCCACCCAGCTGTGTGTCTTTGCAGTCCACTCCTCCCCTGCCCAGCGATTGGACATAGTCTGAGTGTTTGTTCTTTGTCTTCAAAAGACCAACAGTGCAGCCCGGCCAGTGTGGCTCAGTGGCTGAGCATCGACCCATGCACTAAATGTCGCTGGTTTGATTCCCGGTCAGGGCACATGCCCAGGGTGTGGGCCTGATCCCCAGTGGGGGGCATGCAGGAGGCGGCCAGTCGATGTTCTCTCTCATCGATGTTTCTATCTCTCTCTCCCTCTCCCTTCCTCTCTCTCTAAAAATTAATAAAGAAAAAAAATTTAAAAAAAAGACCCACCATCCAGAGTAAGGCCACAGAGAGAATGTGGCCAGTGGCAGGGAGGAGACGCGGAGAGAAGCCAGCGAGGAGCAGGGTCCTGGTGGAGAGAAGTGCTGTCCGTCTGTCAGGCTGAGACTGCGCTTCGACAGTCAGGGGAAGATCAGGCCAGCAGAGCCCACAGAGCAGACTGAAGGGGTTGTTCTTTTTCCCACAATGGGCTTAAATGGGAAGACATGCGTACAAAGTGACCTTCAAGAAGCTGCATCTTGAGGCTTCGCAGGATGAGTCTTCACAGAGAGGGACGAGGAAAGAGGCCACTAGCAGCCGTGGAGAAGGAGAGCCCACTCTGGGCTCGGTGTGGGCCGTGCGGGGCATGAGCTCGGGCACTGGGAGGGGAGCTGCCCGGGAGAAGCGGGGCGCAGACGAGCAGGGACCAGTGAAGAGCCTCCACGGCAGCGTCCAGGGAAGTGCTCCGGAAGCTGAAGCCCCAGGGGACAGTGACCGAGGTGCTCGGTTGTCCACATGTCTTTTGTTCCTGCTTCTTCAATACAAAAGCCCGCGTTTTTAAGCTGAGCAAAGGCTGCCCTGGATAAACACGGCATTCTCTAGCCGTGGCCTGTCTCTTGCAGGTCTGGGCTGCACTAGGCTCCCGGCCACACTGGTCCTCGGCTGGGGGAGCCAGTCAAAGCCTGGCGGTGGACTCAGAGGGCAGCAGCGGGGCCAGGAGTCCAGTGCTCTCCTCAGGGCACATGTCCACACCTGCCACATGCCTCCCTCCCTTTTATTTTATTTTATTGTTTTATCCTACCAAGGACATTTTTGCACTTATCTTCAGATAGAGCAGGAGGGGGAGAGAGAGAGAAACATCGATGTGAGAGAGACACATTGACTGGCTGCCACCCACACGACCCCAACTGGGGCCGGGGACAAACTGCAACTGAGGTACGTGCCCTTAGCAGGAACCGAACCCGGGACTCTGGCGGCAGGCCGATGCTCTAACCACTGAGCCACACCGGCCAGGGCTTCCCCTTACTGCTCTATACTTTGCTTTGACAGCGCTGGTTCCATGCTCAGGTGGGTTTGCCCCTCCCAACAGAAAAGAGTGCTGCCTTCTTTCTAACAGCAAAGGCCTCCCTGTGTCTCATTGGCTTGAACTGTGTCACATGCCCCACTCTGACCCAATCCTGTGAGGAGGGGGCGAGGACTTGCTGACTGGCTGAGGCCTAGACCACAAGCTCCACTCAGGAAGGAGCGTGACACCCACCTCACTGCACAGTTGGAGGGGAGGGAGGTGGAGCAGCGGGACATTGAGTCTGGGAGACAGCAGGACGTCGTCCCACCTTCACCCTGGGGCGGATGGAACATTTCACAAAGCATTTTGCTGTTTCTTCTGCAGAACACATGCTGAGAAATACTGCGTCTCACAAAGACAGGAAGTTACGATTCCACAATTCAATAATTCTCCACAATTATTCCTCTGGTTGCTCATTCTTTGGAGATAGGTCATTAGAACCAGGGATGTGAGCAAAGAGAAAATACTCTCCAAATTAAATGGGGTCCCAATGTTGATAGAAACATCCAGGTGTCCTTTCTTAATATATTCTAATTTTTTAGAGGTTTTGTTCAAAAGACATGGAGAATTTGCCAGGTTTTATGCATTTTTAAGAGATAAGATAATGAGACGTCATACATTTCCCTGTGGTACCCTCAATCACCTTCCCACTGCATCCTCAGTGCTCATTAGCCAGCCGGTCGGAATTAGTGAGGGGGTCTTATGCTCCTCCCCTCAGAGATGACACCTGCGGGGACAGGGCCGCCCTCCCCTCCACCTGCTCTAGGGAATGATGTGCAGACGCAGGCCCAACAGAAGAAGCAGTTTGGGCCCAGCAGTCGTGACCAGTGGGGCTACGTGGCCAGCGTGTTCAAGTCCTATGTCCCAGGTATGCACACATTTTTTTTCATTTCCATTGGTTCTGAATAGTTACATGAGACTAAAAATATTTTCAAAAAATCTCATCACCGTGAATTGTATTTAGTAGACTCTATTTTAAAGTTTATAAAAGACAAACCATAAACACCATTCTCAATGTTCTATCATTTCTTTTTAGAAGAAATAATACTATCAAAAAAAAGAAAAAGAGCAACAGCAGTCATTTACTGAGCACGTCTGCGCCCTGGCTCGCTGCTAAGCAAGTCACGTGATTATCCTGTTTAATCTTCGCAACCGGCCAACAGGGTGAGTGACACTGTCCTTGTTATTTACTGACAAGGAAATGGCAGCTCAATGGAATTAGGGTGCAAGTTGAAGGCCGCAGAACTAAGAAGTAACAGAGTCAGAATTTGAACTCAGGTTTGTGTGACTTCAATGTACATGTTCTTAACATTAATGTGCTCCCTGCCACTTATCATGGGGTCTTGTGTTCGCCTTGCACACCTGTTTCATACGGATGCTGGGAGAATCAAACACACTAATGTACATGAAGACACCAGATACTTCCCACCCGCACAGGTTGGCCTTTGGAAGTTGTGGGTTTCGTGGGGACTAAACTCTGTTTCTTCAGGATCACCCCCAACATGCATGTGTCATGGCCTGAGGTTCGTGACACTCACATCCGCCTAAGCTGCCAGGGCAGCACCATGGCATGGGCCAGGTTTTGGCCAGCTGGCCCTCCAGACCCCGAGTTCCTGCAGAGTCTTCTAACAGGTATCCCCGGAAGTCAGTGTCAGGCCTGTGCTCACAGCTGCAACCCACCAGGCCCTGGGGCATAAGCCATTGCGTTTCCCTCTTCCTGCCCTGGTTCACTTTGCTGGGCATCCTCTGCGTGTGGGCACCATGGCTGCTTTCTGCTGGACACGCTCGCCCTCAGCTCTGTTTGCTGACCTTCTCTAGGAACTTCTGTGTTTCGGGGAGTTCTCAGTGGACCGGCGGAAGTGGGGAGTATGGCTCTTATCCCCATACAGTGTAGTAATCTGTCAGACACTGTGAAAAATCTGGATACAATTTTTCTGGCTAAACCTTATTAGAGTGTAGTATGCATGCAGAGAAGTACACAAATCACAGTGTTCAACCGCATGAATATTTTCATAAAATTAACCCACCCAGTAACCAGAACTGAGATTAAGAAACAGAACATGCCAGCACCATGGAATCTCCCTGTGCCCCCTTCCAGTTAGTAAGGATGACCCCCCACACTCCAAGGTTAACCACCATCCTGATTTCTAACACTATAGATTCATCTGGCTGCTTTTCTAGCTTGATAAAAAAGGCTTCATGGAGTCTAGACTTTTAAAAGTCTGTTTTCTTTGGCTCAATGCTATTCTGGTGAGATGTATGTACACTAACGAGTATAGTTGTAGTTTATTGTTCTATTTCTGTATGCCGTTGTATGTATGCAACTTTGTAATCCATTCTATCATACGTGGACATTGGAGAGCTTCCAGTTTTGGACTGTCATGAACGGTGCTGCTCTGGGTGCATGTTTGTTGGTGAACATCTTCATGCAAATGTGTGTACTTCTGCAGAAGGTGCATGTGGGGTGGGACGTGTGTGCACAGCACCGAGCACTGCCAGCCTGGCTTCCACAGGACTGTCCCGATTTACACGCAGCTCGGAGGCAGAGAAACTTAGAAACCTTTGCATAGTTTTAAGGATCTTTGTTTTTGTTTTTGTCCAGCCATCCTCAAAATACCTAGATTCTGCCCCAGACCAAGCTGCCTCTTCCCCCAGCCTCTCGAGTGCATCAGTTAGAGTGTGACTGTGATCAACAGAAGTGAACTCCAGCTGATGTGCAGAGGTACTCAGAGTGATGCAGGGCGATTCTCCAAGGGAAAGCTGGGTGCTGGCAGAACAGGACCTGGATCGGGGCCGGAGCCTCAGCCATGTGGGCAGCTGGCCACAGTCTCCAAGCAGCAGCCACGTCCGCTGCGCTGCACTGAGCGTCCTCACTGTTGATCCTTTGTTAGAGTGTCCAAGAAGCAAAATCCAGTGCTCCGAGCTTACGTGGTGGGCTGTTCTCTGGCCCCAGGGGGAGGGAGTGTGAGCTATTCCTTTAGGGTCTGAGGTAGTTACCAGAAATTTTCCTGCATCAAGGAAATTCCCCCAAAAGACATCTGGGTGTGGCTAGAATGGAAAATGGATACTGAGAAGACAAAAAATGATGGCTATCGACCAATGTAAGAGAGACATGTACAAAAGAAACAGTGGCCAGAGGAAGCAAAGTCACATTTTTTGGTTGCTGGGGCTCGGACCCCAAGCTGCAGCACAGACACCTCGAGCAGCTTAGCCCGACCACACAGAGCATCTTTGTGTTTCTGAACTGGTATATTAGAGTCCTAGGACTGCCATTAAGAATGGTCACTAACTGGATGGCTTAAAAACAAGACACTCGTGGGTCTAGGTGTAGGAGTCTGGGATCAAGGTGTCAGCAGGGTGGCACTGCTTCCGAAGGCCAGGGAAGAACCTCACCTCGCTTCCTTGCCTCCTCCTGGCTCGTGGGGTGGCTGGCCATCCTCAGACATCACTCCAGTCTCTGCCTCTGTCTTCACGTGGGCTGCTGTTCTGTGTGTACCTTTGAGTGTCTCTCCTCTGCTTATAAGAACACCAGTCATTGTATATTTTGGGCCCACCCTAATCTAGTACAACCTCATCTTGACTGATTACATCTGCATAGGCCCTATTCACAAATAAGATCATATTTTGAGGTTCTAGGTAGACACACAGTTTTTTGAGGGGACACTATTCAACCCACTAAAACAGGTTAGCTTTCAAGCCAGAGCACCTGGGAAGCTCTGTCGCTTTAACTGTGCCCCCATTCCCGCCATGCGTGTTGCTACCTAAGTGGGATATAGTTGCATTCTGGCCACATGGAAGGAAAGGAAGGTTGGAATTACAGTCATGCCTGATCTTTTCATTCACAATGACCCACCTCTGCTGCAAACTGGTCCGAGCACACCCTAGAACCAACTCCGTGGTTCAGAGCCCTCCGGAGGCTGGTCAGATACAGCCAGACCAGCCGGTTTAAACCCAGTTGGGTCTCTGCAGCACCAAGGCCACACGACGCTGCTTGGTTTTCTCCTTATACAATGTAGTTCGTGGCTGTGCCCACTAACAGCCAAACATGCAGAGCTCGTTCCTTATCCCTCAGGCTGGGGCCACAGCTTGTCTGTGGCACCTGAGGCTGGAGCGGACTCCGGGGCTACAGATCAGGCAGAGAGCCCTCAGGAAGTGGGTGTCCTTGGCTTTCCTTCTGTCTGCAGGCTCCAGCACCCTGGCTTCATCTGGGGGGTGGCAAGTAAGACAGACTTCACCACGATGGTGTGAGGCTGGCCAGGAGCCGGATCCCGATGGATCCTTCTTGCTGGGCGCTGAAGCTAAGACGAGAGACTGCTCTTTGCTCCAGCTGTGTGGGCCAGTTCGGCAAAGGGGACAAGGGGGAGGGAGCCCCTGTGCAAGAGCCTGGGCCCCTGACTGAAGACAACGGAGCAGAGCATGCAGGTCCAAAGTGTCTGTGCTGAGGACAGCCCTGAAGAACTGGACTTGCTGCATTCCAGGGGCTTCTGTTTTTACAGTTGGCAAAATCACTCTTTACTGCAGTGGTTCTCAACCTTCCTAACGCTGTGACCCTTTACTGCAGCTCCTCATGTTGTGCGCAGGCGGACCCACCTGGAGACGGATAGAGAAGCGCTGTCTCCATTTCTAAGACCATCGGAAAGATGTGTTTTCCGTTGGTCTTAGACGACCCCTGTGAAAGGGTCGTTCGAGCCCCAAAGGGGTCGCGACCCACAGGCTGAGAACCGCTGCTTCGCTGTCTGGCCACATGAGAACGGGTAGAAAGCTCGGGCTGCCCTTCCCATTCCTGCAGGGTGACAGGGCTAAGCACACCCCCAAGCGCCAAGCGCAGGACACCCCAACACCGCAGGATCTGGAGCAAGAGCACAAATGGGGCTCACATACAGTGGGTCTAAGTATTTTATTATAGTTATTTATTTTATTTTTTTCTTGTTAATCCTCACTCTAGGGTATTTTTTCCATTAATTTTTAGAAAGAGTGGAAGGGATGGAGAAAGGGGAAGAGAGAGAGAGAAAGAGAAATATCAATGTGAGAGAGAAACACATAGATTGGCTGCCTCCCAAACGAGCCCCGACTGGGGCCGGGATGGAACCTGCAACCCAGGTATGTGCCCTTGACTGGGAATGGAACCCGAGGCCTTTTGGAGGGCTGGCTGACACTAACCGCTGAGCCATGCCAGCCAGGCTGTCTAAGTCTCTTAACGTGAAAAATTTCACTAGTAAATGTTATGTAAAATGCATTCTACCTCCGACCTTGACAGCTTTGCCTCTTAATGCTCTACAGTGCAGGGCTGAGTTTTGATCTCAGGGTCACTGGCCCCTGCCCACTTGTCTTCTATGTCAAACGCCCCCACACTGTGAGGACCTCACTCACTCTCATGCGTGCTCATGACCCTCCAGCCTGCATGGCCATGCTCCACTCCCACCTCCCTGCAAACAGCTATCCCACAGTCAGCCGCCAGGCATGTGGTGTGCACGCTGGTGGGGCCATCTGGTCTCCCAAGGAAAAGATAAGGACAGGGCCTCACATCCTGGAAACAGGACCAGGGCCACTTGGTCAGGAAATTGTGGAACCCCAGGTACCCAGAGAGGGGTCTAAAAAGAGAAGGCATAGGGCCCAGGTGGGCACATCTCCTTGGTCCCATGAACTCTGTGGGATGGCCTGAGGCCAGAGGAGGGCTGGAGGGGCCCTTTACAGCAGGGGCTGGGGCAACACCCTCTTGCAAGTCTGCGGGCTGTAGGTCTGTGCTAACGACACGGAATTCCCATCGCATGCCAGTTTAGAGATGCGGCTCACATGGGAGCTTGATTTCTGGTTTTGAGGAGATGCATTCTTGACTTCCCTCCCTCCCAAGGACGAGGCTGCGCAGGCCCCAGGGCCTGCTTCAGAAGCAGGGTGCACAGAGGAGAAAACTGGCTGGAGAGCGCCCAGCCGGCCCTGTCTCCCTCGGCCCCTGGATCCCAAGAGCTCTCTGAAGGCTCTTTCCTCCACAGGCCACGTGGTTTCTGCTGCCTCCTCACCCTCAGTGAGGCCAGCCATGAGCGCTGAGGCCGAGTCTACTGCTCTTCTGTCCGATGAGTTTCCTTCCTCGTTACAGAGCCTGTGCTACCAAGCTGCTGCCCTTCACGACAGACTTCTCGTGTTCTTCCCCACAACGCCGTCAGCCTTCACTGTCCTCCTCTTGCCTGATGTCTCCCTTTTCTCTGGGTCTGTATATGTCCATATGTCGACTTTGCAGTAAAAAACGCAGGAACAATGTATCCATTAGCAGCCTTGGTGTTCCTGCACTTTTTACCACCAAGTTGGCTCATGTAACAGTCTCGTGGACTTGCTGCTCAGAAGCTGATGTGTCTGTTGCTATAACTACAGTGCTCATACATTCAGCCTCACTTAAAATTATACATTTTCCAGCCCTGGCTCAGTTGGTTAGAGTGTCCATCCTGTCCACCGAAGGGTCTCAGCTTCTATTTCCGGACAGGGTACATACCCAGGTTGTGGTTCGATCCCTGGTTGGGGTACCTATGGAGAGAAAACTGATTGATGTTTCTTTCTCTCTCTCTCTCTCTCTCTCTCTCTCTCTCTCTCTCTCTCAAATCAAAACATCCTTGGGTGAGGATTAAAAATAAGAAAAAGAAAAGAAATAGCCACTCACCACTGACAGCTAGCAGCTTGCTATCAATGGCACAGGAATAATGTTAACAGTTAACAATTAAAATACATTGGGCATTTATGTGGTTGAAGTACTATGCTAAGCTTTACATATATATGACCTCATTTAATCTTCTCAACTCCCAATTATTTAAAAATATGTATGGATTTCCAAATCCCCCAAGTAAAGACAGAGGGTTGGGCTAGCTGCAGTTTTAGCCTTAGAGTTCATGTCTAGACCCCCAACTCCATACTGCTTATGTTCAAGATGTTTAAAAGGGATCCGGGTTTCTTTTCATGTCTGCAAACACTTTAAAGAGTAAGTTTTATTTCTGCATCTGGAGTTGCAGACGTTCTACACTCTCCAAGGAATAAATTTCACGTTGCCACCAGACCCTCTAAGAAACAGATCAGTGGGGTGGAAAGAAAGGGACTGTGTGATTCTGCAATGGCTTTCGTGTCCAGTTGGTTTCCTGACATGCCTGGGTCTCAGATTTGAGCTCCAACTGAGGAACCCTGTGTGAGAACTAGGTCATGCATGAGAGGGGCGAGGGGAACCTTGCAAACTGCTAATAACTGCTTGTTACTGAGTGAAAAGAAGCTAGTTCTAAAGAAATAAGGAACCAGGAATCCAGTCATTACCATTCGTCCCACAAGCCTCAGCAGCTTCTGTGAGACAGTAGCTACTTCCTCAACAGTGTGACTTCTCCCCTTCTTCTATTTATTTATTTACATTAAATTACCTTTTATTTGTTCATTTTTATCCTCACCCAAGGACATTTTTTAATTTATCTTCAGATAAAGTGGGAGGGAGAGAGGAAAGAAGAGAGAGAGAGAAACATTGATATGAGAGAGATAGATCGAGTGGCTGCCACCCACATGACCCCAACCAGGGCCGGGGACAAACTGCAACTGAGGTACGTGCCCTTAGCAGGAACCGAACCCGGGTTTCTCTGATCCATGGGCCATCACTCTAACAACTGAGCCAAACTCGCCAGGGCTAAAGTTCGTTTTTAAAATCACTTTTTATTTTTCAATTATAGTTGACATAAAATATTATATCAGTTTGAAGTGTACACCTGTGATTAGAAATTCTATAACTTGGAGGATTCCAAAATGGCAGCAGAGTGAATGGAAGCTACACAGACCATCTCCCAGGACCAAACTGGAATTACAATGAAAATAAAGACAAATCATCAAGGAAAACCAACAGAAAAGCAGCTTGGAGGACCGTATAAACAGGGACACTTTATCGAGCCTGGTAGGATTGTGGAGACATGAGACGGGGGCTGGGAGCCCACAGACAGCAGCGGACTTAGGTGTGAGCAGTGCCCTCCAGTTAAACTCCCAAGTGGCTCCATAGGGCAGAGCTGGGACAGAGGCTAAAATAGCCATAGCCACTCACCTTGGGCTCTAGCAGAGAGAGGGCGGACTGGACTAGAACTGTGTGGGGACACTCGAGATTTGGAGGGCGCTCAGAGCTTTTGCTGGGTTGTGGCCACTCAGGACGGTGACCATATTACTCCTTCCCAGGGCTCTGGGGAGAGGCAGCAGACCCCTCCCTTGGAGATTCAACCCACCCATGGCCATTGAAATGCTAATTGAGGCCAATTAACAACCAGCATCTGCCCCACCCTCTGGAAATCCTCTTACACTGAGCACTTGAGGGAGTTTTTCAGTCAACTCAGAAACCAAGGTTCTTCAGGTGACCACCACTAATAGCCTACAGGCAAAAAAGCTAGAGGATAACTACCATTCCCTGGGCTAGCAACTCTAACCAGGAATGTTAAGACTTGACAGTGGTGTTTAAAGTGGGTCCTCCCTGCATCATCCAAACCCAGTAGAGGAAGCCACAAACAGCAGAACACCAACACCCACAGGGAAAATT
Source organism: Molossus molossus (assembly GCF_014108415.1). Classification (NCBI taxonomy): domain Eukaryota; kingdom Metazoa; phylum Chordata; class Mammalia; order Chiroptera; family Molossidae; genus Molossus; species Molossus molossus. Next base: position 1,080,244 of record NW_023425353.1, read on the forward strand.
TGGCAGACTCCAAAGCCCACTGTGATAGCCAAAATGGTGAAACACAGAAACAAAAGCCAAATGAAAGAACAAGAGACCTCTACCGAAGATGAGATAAATGAGGTGCAGTTAAGCAAGTTAACAGAACTAGAATTCAGAGCCATGATCTTCAGGAAGCTCAATAGCATGTGTAAGGACATGAGCACCATGAGTAAAGACATAGAAATGTTGAAAATCAACCAATTGGAAATTAAAAACCACCAAGAAGAAATGAAGAATAACATATCAGAAATAAAGAACACATTGGAAGGTCTAAACAGCAGAGCAGAGGAAGCTGAGGACTGGATCAGTGGATTAGAAGACAGGGTGAAAAAATCAACCAATCAGAAAACCAAAAGGAAAAAACAATTAAAAAGCAGGAAGACAGCTTAAGAGAACTGTGAGACAACAGGAAACATAATAATATTCACATCATAGGAGTCCGCGAAAGAGAAGAAAATGAGCAAGGGTTAGAGAATATATTTGAAGAAATAGTGACAGAAAACGTCCTTAATTTGCTGAAGGAAGAAGGCACTCAAGTTCAAGAAGCACAGAGAGCCCGCACTAAGAAGAACCCAAACAGGCCCACACCAAGACACACAGTAATCAAACTGCCAAAATTAAAGACAAAGAGAGAATCCTAAAAGCAGCAAGAGATAAGCAACAGGTTACCTACAAAGGAAACACCATAAGGCTCTCAGCTAACTTCTCACAAGAAACATTATAGGCCAGAAGGGAATGGCATGAGGTAATGAAGGTCATGAAAAACAAGGATCTGAATCCAAGACTACTCTACCCAGCAAGGCTATCATTCAAAATAGAAGGTCAAATAAAGAGCTTCCCAGACAAAAAAAAGGCTAAGGGAATACATTAGCACCAAACCAGCACTGCAAGAAATGTTAAAAGGACTGCTGTAATTAGCAGGAGAAATGGGAAGAAAAACAGAACCACACTAAACAAAAATGGCAATAAATAATTACATATCAATAATCATCGTAAATGTAAATGGATTGAATGCCCCGATAAAAAGACATAGAGTAGCTGATTGGATAAGAAAGCATGACTCATATATACGTTGTTTACAAGAGATCCAACTCACAACAAAAGACTCACATAGGTTGAAAATGAAGGAATGGAAAAAAATCTTCCAAGCAAATGGAAAGAAAAAACAAAAAACTGGGGTAGCAATACTCATATCTGATAAAATAGATTTCAAAATGAAGGCCATAACTAGACACAAAGAAGGCCACTACATAATATTGAAAGGACCTATGCAACTGGAAGATACAACCTTGATAAACATATATGCACCCAATATAGGAGCAACAAAATATATTAAAATTCTTCTGGAAGACTTCAAATGAGAAATCAATAGCAATACAATCATAGCAGAGGATTTCAACACCCCGCTGACATCACTGGATAGATCCTCTAGACAAAAAATTAGCAAGGAAACAGAGACTCTAAGTGAAGCACTAGACCAAATGGATTTATTAGATATCTACAGAGAATTATACCCCAAAACTATAGAATTCACATTCTCCTCAAGTGCATATGGGACATTCTCAAAGATAGACCACATGTTAGGGCACAAACAAGTTCAAGAAGATTGGAATCATATCAAGCATCTTCTCAGATCACAATGGCATGCAACTAGAAATCAATTGCAACAAGAACATGCAAAGACATTTGAAAACATGGAGGCTATATAGCATGTTATTAAACAACAAATAGGTTACCATGGAGATCAAGGAAGAAATTAAAAACTTCCTGGAAACCAATGAAAATGAACACACAACAACACAAAATCTATGGGATATAGCAAAAGCAGTTCTGAGATGGAAGTTCATAGCACTACAGGCCTACCTCAAGATATAAGAAAAATGTCTAATAGACTATCTAACCTCACAACTTAAAGAACTAGAAAGCAAACAAAGGAATATTCCACAGCAAGTAGAAGGAAGGAAATAGTAAAGATCAGAGCATAGATAAATGACATAGAGTCCAAAAAAAAAAAAAAAAACAATTCAAAGGATCAATGAAACAAAGCGCTGGTTCTTTGAAAAGATAAACAAGATTGATGGACCCTTAGCTAGACTCACCAAGAAACAAAGAGAGAGAATCCAAATACACAAAATCGGAAATGAAAGAGGAGAAGTAACAACTGACACCACAGAAATACAAAAGATTGTTAACAACTACTATGAACAATTATACAGCAACAAATTCGACAATCTATGTGAAATGGACAAATTTCTAGAAACACATAGTCTCTCAAAACTGACCGGGATGATTGAGAAAACTTGAACAGACCAATAACAACTAAGGAATTTGAAGATGTAATCAAGACTCTCCCAGCAAACAAAAGCCCAGGCCCAGATGGCTTCACAGGGGAGTTTTACCAAACATTCAAAAAAGCACTAACACCCATTCTCCTCAAACTATTTCAAAAAATTCAAGAAGAATGAAGACTTCCAAACGTGTTTTATGAGGCCAGCATTATTCTAATTACAAAACCAGAAAAAGACATTACAAAGAAAGAAAACTACAGGCCAATATCCCTGATGAACATAGATGCCAAAATCCTGAACAAAATATTACCAAATCGGATCCAGCAATACATCAAAACAATTATTCACTATGACCAAGTGGGATTCATCCCAGGAATGCAAGGCTGGTACCATATTTGCAAATTAATAAATGTGATACACCACATAAATAAAATGAAGAATAAAAACCACATGATCATATCAATAGATGCCGAAAAATCCTTCGACAAAATCCAGCATCCATTTCTGATAAAAACGCTCAACAATGTGGGAATAGAGGGATCATATCTCAATATCATAAAGGCCATATATGAAAGACCTATAGCCAACATCATACTCAATGGGCAAAAACTAAAAGCATTTCCCTTAAGTACAGGAACAAGGCAAGGATGCCCACTTTCTCCACTCTTATTTAACATAGTACTGGAAGTCTTAGCCACAGCAATCAGACAGGAAGAAAAAATAAAAGGGATCCAAATTGGAAAGGAGGAAGTGAAACTCTCATTATTCGCAGATGACATGATACTATACATAGAAAACCCCAAAGACTCCATCAAAAATTTACTAGACTTAATAAATGAATATGACAAAGTAGCAGGATACAAAATTAACATCAAGAAATCAATGGCATTATTATACACCAAGGATGAACTCAAAGAAAGAGAAACTAAGAAAACAATCCCATTTACCATTGCGACTAAAAAAATTAAGGTACCTAGAAATAAACTTAACCAAAGAAATAAAGGACCTGTTCGCAGAAAAGTACAGATCATTGAAAACAGAAATAGAGGAAGATATAAAAATGTGGAAGCACATAACTTGTTCATCGATTGGAAGAATTAACATCATTAAAATGTCCATATTACCCAAAGCAATCTATAGATTCAATGCAATCCCCATCAAAATACTAACAACAGCCCTGGCCGGTATGGCTCAGCGGTTAGAGCGTTGGCCTGCGGTCCGGAGAGACCCGGGTTCGGTTCCCGCTAAGGGCACGTACTTTGGTTGCAGTTTGTCCCCGGCCCTGGTTGGTCGTGCAGGTGGCAGCCACTCGATGTGTCCCTTCACATCGATGTTTCTCTCTCTCTCTCTCTTCCTCTCTCTCCCTCCCGTTCTATCTGAACAAAAAATGGAAAAATATCCTCGGGTGAGGATAAAAAAAAAAAAAAAATACTAACAACATACTTCACAGAACTAGAACAAATACTTCAAAAGTTCATATGGAACCTAAAAAGACCTCGAATAGCCACAGCAATCTTGAAAAAGAAGAACAAAGCAGGAGGAATCACATTACCAGATTTCAAGTTATACTACAAAGCCACTGTAATCAAAACAGCCTGGTATTGGCACAAGAACAGGCATATAGACCAGTGGAACAGAACAGAGAACCCAGAAATGGACCCAAGGCAATATGCTCAATTAATATTTGACAAAGGTGGCAAGAGCATACAGTGGAGTAAAGACAGCCTCTTTAATTAATGGTGTTGGGAAAATTGGACAGTTACATGCAAAGATATGAAACTAGACCATCAGCTTACACCATACACAAGAATTAACTCAAAATGGATAAAAGATTTAAATGTGACTCATGAATCCATGAAAATCCTAGAAGAAACTGTAGGCAACAAAATTTCAGACATCAAATGCGGCAGAATTTTTACTGATACATCACCTAAGGCAACAAAAACAAAGGAGAAAATGAACACATGGGACTACATCAAACTCAAAAGCTTCTGCATAGCAAAAGAAACAATCATCAAAATGGAAAGGCAACCTACTGTATGGGAGAGCATCATTGCCAATGATATATCAGATAAGGGGTTAATTTCCAATATATATAAAGTGCTCATACAACTCAACAAAAGGAAGACAAAGATCCCAATTAAAAAATGGACAGATGAACTAAATAGACACCTCTCCAAACAGGACATACAAATTGCTAAAAGACATATGAAGAAATGCTCATTATCACTAATCATCGGAGAGATGCAAATTAAAACAACCATGAGGTATCATTTCACACCTGTCAGAATGGCCGCCATCAACAAATCATCAAACAACAAGTGTTGGTGAGGGTGTGGAGAAAAGGGGACTCTAGTACACTGCTGGTGGGAATGCAGACTGGTGCAGCCACTATGGAAAACAAATGGTGTTATCTCAAAAAATTAAAAATTAAACTGCCATTTGACCCAGTGATCCCACTTCTAGGAATATACCCTAAGAAGCTGAAACACCAATCACAAAGAATATATGTACCCCCATGTGTTTGTAGCAGCACTATTTACAATAGCTAAGATCTGGAAACAGCCCAAATGTTCATCAGCAGACGAATGGATAAAAAAGCAGTGGTACATGTACACAATGGAGTACTATGCAGCTGTAAGAAAGAAAGATCTCTTTAGCTTTGAGACGACATGAAGGGACCTGGAAATTATTATGTTAAGTGAAACAAGCCAAACAGAGAAAGACAAATATCATATGATCTCACTTATTTGTGGAATATAATGAAGATAACAGTCTGAGGAATGGGGTAGTCCCAGAGATGTGGAAGTGGGGTACTGACTGACAGTCCCCAGAAGAGGGAGTGGTGGGGGAGAGATAAACCACAGAACTTATATGCATGTGTGCATGAACAATGGACATGGACAGGGGGGGAATCAGTGGAGAAAAAAAGGAGAAACATCTGTTACAAAAATAAATTAATTAATTAAATAAAAAAAGAAATTATATAAACTTAAGTGATCATCTGAAAAAAACTCATACCCATCTGACACCATTGATAGTTATTGGAATATTATTGACTATATTCCCTATGCTGTACTTTTCAGTCCCATCACTACACTGTAACTACTAATTTGTACTTCTAAATCCCTTCACCTTTTTCACCCATCCTCCCAACCGCCCTCCTATTTGGCTACCGTCAAACTGTTCTCTGTATCTGTGAGTCTGTTTCTATTCTGCTTTTTTATTTTGATTTTTAGATTCAAGAATTGATAATGTATTTACAGCCATTTTATAGTTCATATTTTTTACTTTTTTCCTTCTTCTTCTTCTTAAAGAAGATCCTTTAACTTTTCATGTAATACTGGTTTGGTGGTGGTGAACTGCTTTAGCTTTTTCTCATTTGGGAAGCTCTTTATCTGACCTTCAATATAATGATAGCTTTGCTGGGTAGAGTGATCTTGGTTATAGTTCTTTGCTTTTCATCACTTTGAATATTTGACTCCCTTCTGGCCTGAATGTTTTGGTGAGAAATTAGCTGACATTCTTCTGGATGCTCCCTTGAAGGTACCTAACTGCTTTTCTCTTAGTGTTTCTAAGATTCTCTCATTGTTTTTAACTTTTGGCATTTTAATTATAATGTGTCTTGGTGTGGACCTCTTTGGATTCATCTTGTTTGGGACTCTGTGCTTCCTGGACCTGTATGTCTATTTTTTTCACCAGGTAAGGGAAGTTTTCTGTCATTATTATTATTATTTTTATCCTCACCTGAGAACATTTTCCCATTTTTTGTTCAGATAGAACGGGAGGGAGGAGGGAGAGAGAGAAACATCTATTTGAAAGGGACACATCAAGTGGCTGCCACCTGCATGACCCATCCGGGGCCAGGGACAAACTGCAATTGAGGTACGTGCCCTTAGTGGGAATCGAACCTGGGTCCCTCTGGACCACAGGCTGATGCTCCAATGACTGAGAAAACCGGCCAGGGCTGTCATTATTTTTTAAATAGGTTTTCAATTTCTTTCCCCCTCTTATCTCCTTCTTACATCCTATGATGAAAATATTGGTACGCTTGAAGTTATCCCAGAGTCTCCTTACACTGTCTTCATATTTTTGGATTCTTTTTCTTTTTGCTGTTCTGATTGGGTGTTTTTCTGTCTCCTCAAATTCCAAATCTTTGATTTGGTTCCTGGTGTCTTTACTGTTGATTCCCTGTGAATTATTTTTCATTTCAGTTAGTGTATTCTTTATTTCTGACTGGTTCTGTTTTATGTTGTTGATGTTCTCACTAAGTTCCTTGAAGTCCTCACTAGGTTCCATGAAGTTCTTACTAGGTTCCTTGAGCATCCTTATATCCATTGTTTTGAACTCTGCATCTGATAGTTCGTTTGCTTTCATTTCATTTATTTCTTTTTCTGGAGATTTATTCTGTTCTTTTATGTGTGACATGCTTCCTTGTTTCTGCATTTTGGCTGCTTCCCTGTGTTTGCTCCTATGTATTAGGTAACACTGCTGTGTCTCCCAGACCTAGTAGAGTGGCCTCGTGTAGTATGTGTCTTGTAGGGCCTAGTGGCTTAGCTTCCACAGTCCCCTGAGCTGGACACTCCAGGTGAACCCCAGTGTGAGCTGTGTGCTCTGTCCTGCAGTTGAGCCTTGATTGCTGTTGGCGTCACTGGAAGGAACGACCTCCAGACCAATCGGCTGTGAGGACCGGCAGCTACTGCAGCTGCAGAGCTGCTGTGCAGGAGCCAACCCCACGGAGCAGGACCTGCTTCAGTGGGACTCTGGTGCTCATCGCGTCTGCCCCTTGAGTGTGTCGCTCGTGGAGGTGGCAGGGCTGTAATCTCGTGTGGTCTGAAGCTGACTGCCAGGTGCACTGGCTCTGGGCCTCCCGGGAGGTACAAGGTCAGCCCCTGCCTGTGCTCTGCCTGCGGCCACCCAGCACGAGCTACAGAGTGGTCTGCAGGTGGCTGCTACTTGTGTTGGGCTTGGAGGTGCCCAGGAGAGACCAAGCTGAGAACCAAGGTGGGCAGTCGCTAGTGCCAGGCCTGGGGCTATGTATCGAGAGGTAAGGGGCACGCTGAGGCCAGCTGCTGCCTGTTTGAGAGATTTTAGGAAAGTCTGAAGCAGGAGCCAAGACAGGCCATTCATATGGAAAAGCCACTGGAAACAGCTTGGATGAGCCTACAGGTTGGGTGGGGCGGGGTCTCAGGGAATCACGGGAGGTGGGGGGGGGGGGGACAGGGCAAAGAGTGTGCTGCAGGTTGACGGAGACTCAGACATGGTGCCTGCCTGTGGACTCTGCTGGGGGAGGGCTCAGCAAGGGAACAATGGCCTCTGCCAGCACTATGTTCTGGGAGAAATCCGCACCCTGTTTGCCCCCAGCTCTTGCCTTGATACCAGAGAAGTTATTTCCTCTCCGAATGTCCCTGGTTCCTTTCCAGCTGCTGCCCCAGTGCTGGAGCCCAGAGAGAGCGAGTCCGAGTAAATCCCTGCATGGGCCCTTTAAGAGGGCCTGCCTGGGGTTGCAGCAACCTCCGGGTCACTCAGCCACAATGCTACTGGCTTTTACAGTCAGAAGTTATGGGAATGTCTCTTCCTGGCACTGGAACCCTGGGCTGAAGGGTCAGGCATGGGGCTGGGACCATTTGCTCCTCAGAGAGGACCTTCCCAACCAAGATATCCCTCCGTATTAAAAAACGCCACCCGGCCCTGGCCGGTTTGGCTCAGTGGTTGGAGCGTCGGCCTGCGGACCAGAGAGTCCTGGGTTTGGTCCCGCTAGGGGCACATACCAAAAAAAAAACAAAACAAAAAAAACACAAAACGCCACTCGTGGATGTGGCACCAGTCCATCCGCCTCCTCCCTTCATACCAGTCTCCATGTGGCTTCTTTAATTCCCTAGGTGTAGAACTTCCATTCAGCCAGATTTCAGGCAGTTGTGAATGATGGTTGTTCTGTGGTTTGGCTGTAACTTTGATGTGGTTGTGGGTGGAGGTGATACCCTTCTACCTACGGGCCATCTTGACCCCCTCCTCCTCTTCTAGTTTATGAGGGCAGTGTGCCAAGGTAAAACTACATTTCCAGCCTGTCTTGGACACTCAGAAATGTATTAGCAATATTTTGCTGTGTAAACAATTACCACAAACTGGATGCTTAAAACGACACACAGCTATCATCTCAGAGTTCAGGGTTAGGAATCTGGGCACAGTTCACCTGGGTCCTCTTTTTCAGGGGTTTTCAAGGGTGGAGTGAAGGTGTCTGTCAAAGCTGGGTCTCCTCTGAAGGTCTGCTGCCAAGCTCATGTGGCGGTTGGCAGAATCTAGTTCCTTGGAGGGCTGTGTGACTGGGGTCTCAGGTCCTTGCTGACTGTTGGCCACCAAAGGCTTCTTTCAGCTTCTCGCCATGTGAAGAAAGAAAAGCCCTTTCCAATACGGCAGCTTGCATCATCAGTGTGCAAGCCAAGAACACAAGAGAGCGCCCACTAGCCAGACAGGACCCATCTCTTGTACCTAAGCTCAGGAATGACACTGTGTCACCTTTACCGTGCTCTCTTGGTCAGAAGCAAGCTGCTCTGCCCACTATGGCATGATGCTGTCGTTTGAGCCTCGGCTCAGCTGTGCTTGACATGTCCAGATCCCTGGACTCTTCAGTGACAGGAGACAATAATCCCCCACCCCTTTCTTAGCTTATGGCCACCAGAGCCAAATTTTCCATCACTTGCAACCAAAAGAGAATATTCTAATACTGTCGGCGTTGATACATAGATAATGAGTAAACTTAAAGAAAGTGCTCAAGCGCTGGTAAGCAAGGTTAGAATTCCGATGGCTAGAGATCCTAGGGATAACCCGAGGCTGGCGTATCTCTATGAACGGCCGACTTTCAATCATGTTGTTTCAAACCAGCCATGCAGTGTGAACACTGCCACAGGTGATGCTCTGATGAGCTCAGCCGGGTTCCAAAACATGGTCTATAATATCAGCAGCAGGCAGCGTGTGCCCCTCAGACTGGGGTTTGCTGCCTGGCATCAGGGCACTGGAGAGTGGGCAAGGACTGCTCATCGCTTTACATCTTAAAAAATCTAAGCAAACTGGTGACTTTAGGTATGTCGCTGCTAGGGTAGGTCGTGTTCCTGTTCAACCTCCCACCACCCATCAACCCCCTCTTTCTTCCCTGGTCCTTTCAGAGCCCAAGGGTGCTGGCAGAGGGAGAGTGCAACAGGTTCCCCGAGACTCCTCGTTCAGCCACCTGCTACCACCGAGCTGGTCCCATGCTGTCATCCTGCCCCTTTCTCTGTTCCTGTCTCTTCTCACCCTCAACTGTTCCTCCTGCCATCTTCTCCACATTCACTGATATGTTGTTCCTCTTCTCTTCCCCCTTCTTCTATCCAGGCAGGAAGGGGGTGCAGAAAGAGTAGGGAGCAGAAGCTACAGAAAAATAAATGAAATGAAAATGGTTTCTCCCCACGGCCGGTGAAGCTCCCCACAGTACGGCAGGGTCAGAGGCACCTGAGCTGTTCGTTAGGGGAGAGCAGGAAAGAGGCCCCCACCCCAGAGAAAGCATGTGGGAAGGTGGGGATTTATGCAGAGCAGAAACTCCTCCTGGAAAGTAAGGTCCAGAAGGGCGGGACGATGTTCCCAGTCCACCCTGGGGCCAAAACAGGGCCTGCACCTGATAGGTCGATTCGCAGCGAATGGTTGGTGAATGAATGAGTGAACTAAGCCCTCACAGGTGGTATTCTGACTAAGTCATCAAATGAAGGTTCACTTTATTTTCAGGCTGCTAAAGACTGTGCATCCTCAGCCTAGCTGCATAGCAGCTGCAGACTCCCTCAGCTGGAGGCAGGCGGGCAATTCTGTCCTCTCTAATCTTTTCAAGTGGCTTCTCTGGAAAAGGCTTTGCATGCATTACACACTGGGTGGCAGAGTCTTAGCATCATTCAGAGGTTGTGTCAGGTGGCTGCCCGCAGGGAACACAGAAGGCTCGTGGGTGAGAGGCTGTCTTCTCTCCATATGCCAAAGGCAGGCAGAGCCAGTGCTGCTCAGAGCGCTGGCGGAGTGGCCGAGGGACCAGCCCCTCAGTATCCAAAACACACTAAGTGCCCCTTTCTCTGCATCGGGCACAGTGTCACCCTGCAGGAGCACAGCCCTGATGCCTGCCACTCCCCGATTACTCGTGTGACCCTAAGTAGGTGACATCCCTTCTCTGCATCTCTGTTCTATTCTGTGTGATAAAGTACCAACTGTGCTGAGGACAATTTTAACACAGGGTTAGGTTTTAAAGCCAGCTGGAAACAATTAGTCCAAAATACCCTTGAAAGGCGCCTTAAATCATCAAAAGATTCCGTCCATGTGATTTTGTGTACCTGCGGTACTACACAGAATTTTCCAGGCATGAAAGGACCCATGGAGACTCCGAGGACAAGTGTATGGGAAGCCAAGTCATCCTGTCCCCCGTGACAATGCAGCCCTGACAGAGTGGAGGGCTGTGGAGCAATGGGTGACGCTCTCGGTGCCCCCGTTCCCTAGGAAGCTTCTGCAGTCATCACTGCCCGTAGTCCCTTTTCAAAGGCACAGTGGTGTGTCGTGGGTTGGACCGGATGGTGTAGGGGAGTCGGGCAGCCTCTGAGCATGCCCCCAGGTGGGCTGGGAGGCTGTGGTCAGTGTGCTGGGCAGAGCTGGGTGGGTGCTGGAGAAGGGGGCCTTAGTCGGACATTACTGTTATTATGGCTTCAGGCCTCCGCAGGGCCTGGCCCACAGGGAGATGGGTGGCCCTGTCAGCTCGCCACACCCACCCCCTGCGCTCAGCCCTCAGGGACCCGGGGCTGTGCTCAGGCGGCCAGAGCCAGCTTCCTCTGGGAGATGGAGAGCTATGGCCCAACCACTCGTCCCGCTGGTGGAGGTCCTGCCCGGGAGCACCTGAGGTGTGCCCTGCCTCGCCCTCCCTCCCCTACACTGCTCTGTGCGCGGTCCCACATCCGACTTCGGAGAGGCACTTTCCGAGAATCCTTCCTGCCAGTCTGCTGCTGGGAACTGTCTGGACAGGGGCTTGGAGCCCTCGCTGCTGTTGGGATGAAGTAGTGTGAGGACAGAAGGAAGCACAGAAAGGGACAACCACAGCACTGTGTGTGATGCAGGTGACTTCGGGTGGATGCACAACAGCTGACTAGGAATGAAGAAACTGATGGCCAGGAGGGAAAGTAACTTGCCCGAAGCTAACGACATCCTTTGGGCAGAACCTAGCAAGGCATTGGGCCCATAAAAGTGCCCAATAAATGCTTGTGGAATAAATGAGTGAGGGGTGAATGAACAGGACTGCACCCCATCACCTGAGCCAACAGACTCAAATGCAGCTCTCTCATTCTGTCCTGAAACCTACCCTCCAGGTGTCTCTGGAGCTCTGCTCCCCCACACACCTAGGGTCCCCTGGTTCTGGGACACACGTTCCAGTCAAGGGCCTATTCTGGGCTCATCTATATGCCCCTGCCATTAGCCCAAACACACGGGGAGGTTCACTTTCTTTTCTCCTTCCTTCCTTCACCAGATGAAATTTCAGAGAGATCGGAAATCATCTGCACTGAGCTTTTCAAACTCTGATCTGCCCACGAACCCGGTTGTTCAAATGCAGATTCTGAATTCGTGGGTCTGGGGTGGGCCTGGGAGTCTGCATAAGCTCCAAGGCGCTCCTCCTGCCACACACTGCATCGCAGTTCTCGGAACGCACTGTTTGCACACCCTCCTCCCAAGGGGACCCTTCTCCTCACCATCCTTCAAGGCTCAGGAACGTCACTCCTGTCCCCTTGACGCTTCCTCCTTTCAGTGGGAGGAAGTCTCTGGCCATGTTAGTTTTTGTGCCTCTTATAATATCAGTGCCCTCTCTTTTATTGCACAGTTATTGTGTCCCAGACTATGAGTCCTTTAGAGACGCTGTGGTTTTACTGTGACACCCCAGTAGCTGCTCCTCCACTCCCTGGGGCACTGTAGCAATTGCTCACTCATGTGTCCCAGGCATGGGGCTCAGTCCCCAGTGGGTATTATCCCAATAATCCTCAGAGAGTCTTGTGAGGTAGGTATTAGTTTCCAGAGGCCCTGAAAAGTGAGGTGAATTGCCTGAGGTCATCCCTAATAAGTGACCCCATGTCAACTGCCAAAGCCCAGGCTGTTAAGTATTTTGTATTTGTGGATGAATGAATAAGTAAATGAATGGATGAATGGATGGTTGGATGGGTGAATGAATGCGCGTTTTGAAGGAAAAACTGATTCTGTGTAAAATACTCCACATGAAGCTAGAAAATGCACATATTTTAGCTTGGGGTGGGGTTGGTTGTCCCCCAATCCCTCCCTCCCTCCCTCCCATCTGAAAATTTCCTCAAAATTCCCATTCATAACAGAGATTCTGCCGACAAAGAACAGAAACCTGACATATTCTGTTCCCATATTGTACTCTCCAACATTGTCAGGCTTGTCCCTGACTCTCATCTGTCACTCAGTGGAATCTCCCTCAGCGGGAAGGTGGAGAGAGGGCTCCCTGTCTCCTGGGTGGAAAGGGGGTGCTGACCAGCGAGGCTGCCTCGCAGAAAAGCAGCTGTTGGCCTTTATTCCGCGGGGGGCAGTTTATCTTGGATTATCTCTCCGATCACAGGCCCTTAAACAGCCTCTGACAATCAGTTCACATTCCTGCTGCTGCTGCGGAGAGGAAGGGAATTACCGTATTTACCTGCATATAGCTGCAGCCCTCGTCAGGTGGACAGGGGTCCGCCAGGTGAACCAACCTGCGGAGCCTGCAGTAGAGAAACCAGATTACTTCTTCCAGTCCTAGAAACGTCCATTTTCTTTTATTATTTTTTATTTTTCAATTATAGGCAACATACACTATTATATTATTTTCAGGTGTACAACCCAGTGATTCGACATTTATATACGTTACGAAGAGGTCACCGTGATAAATCTAGTACCCACCCGACACTATCCATAGTTATCGCAACATTATGGACTAGAGTCCCTGTACTGTACATCCCATGACTATTTTCGTAACCTCGGATTTGTACTTCCTAATACCCGCACATTTTTTCCCGGGTCCCCCGACCCCTCCCACCTGGCAGCTGTCCAGACAGAACCGGCTTCTAAGACGCGGAGCACAGTCCTCCCGAAAGGGGACGGGTCAGCGGTGGGGACATGACCAGCGTGTGACCTCTCTGAGCTGCAGTTTCTCTGGGCCTCGCCTCGCAAGTGGAGGTGAGGGTCAGCGAGGCCACGCGCGGAAGGGTCCGAGAGCCAGCACGCGGAAGAACGCGCATGGGAGGCGTGCGGGAGGCTGGGCTCCAGAACCCGGGGCCAGCAGAGCAGGAGTGCCCGGCCTGTGCCCTCCTCAGCCCCGGGGGCCTTCTCGGGGTGCCTCCCTTGGCGGGTACGTGAGGGCAGAGGAGGAAACAGCCGCGGACAGGCGGGAGGCATAGAGGACTGCACTGCCCGGTTTGGCTCAGCGGTTAGAGCGTCAGCCTGCGGTCCACAGAGACCCGGGTGGGTTCCCGCTAAGGGCATGAACCTTGGCTGCAGTTTGTCCCCGGCCCTGGTTGGGTCGTGTGGGTGGCGGCCACTCGATGTGTCCCTTCACATCGATGTTTCTCTCTCTTCCTCTCTCTCCTTCCCACTCTATCTGAGTAAAGAAAATGGAAAAATGTCCTCGGGTGAGGATAAAAAAAAAAAAAAAAAAAAGAGGACTGCACTGCGGGAGACGGCAGCGTGGAGTGGCCGGGACGACGGGGCTGGGCGGGCGGCTCGGAGCCGACCACTGGGCGCGGGCACCCTGCAGGGGAACGAAGCGCAGGAAGCCGACCCTGAGCCGCTGTGTGCGGGTGGCCTGGGGCTTGCGGGCTGCGTGAAGTGGACAGCAGACACGCGTGCCGGGTCAGGGTGGCAGCTGACACGCGTGACTGCCGGCACCAGAGCAGCGAACCCACCCGCGGGCTCTGCAGCACCCGCCGCCGGCCCCTCTGCGCCTGCGCACTGGCGGTCAGCCCTGGCTGGGGCACCCGCAGACCGCAGCACCACAGGCTGGAGCACCCCAGGCCCAGGCATTTAGGAGGTTGCGGGTAAAATTGACCTGGCTTGGGCAGCTCTGCTCCCATCTCATCGTCAGGGAGCAGGCAGGGCGGGGCGTCACTCCACGGCCGTGCTGTCTACCCTGCCTGCTGACCAGCACCCCTCTCCTGGGAGGAGCACCCCTCCCACTCTCGTCCTGGGGCCCAGGTGCACGAGCTACGAGGGTCCGGCCGGTCAGCGTTTCTCACCCCGCACAGGCAACGGGCTCAGCAGTGGGGCTGTGACCCCGCGGGCTCTGTGCACCGACCTAGGAACTTACTGGAACTTCTGGCAGAAAAAGGCCCCTTGTCACGGAGCCGGGAACACTGGAGGGTCTCAGCGTGGAGGTCGTGCCTGAGAAGAAGCCCACGCAGGGCACACAGGGCTCAGAGCCTTTCCGCCCAAAGACGCAATGGGGCCACTTGCCGGGTTGACTCTCCACCTCAGTTCCTCCAGCCAATCCGCCTGCTTTTCTCCCGAAGCCCCTCGAGGTGGGTCTCCTACCACTTGAAATTAAGTTAGTATTTCCTGAGAGCGAGGGACTGAGACCCAGACTGCTGTCTGTGGTTCTGCCTAACACTGACGGCCACCTGCTCCCCTCAGCGACGTTCGGGAAGAGGTGCAGGAGAGCCCGGGTGAGAGAGCAGCAGAGGAGCAGGAGGAAATGATGGGAGATCATGTGGCCACAGAGAAAAGGGGAACGCCTTCTGTCTTCTCCTGGGGTCTTCCCGGTGCCTGCTTCTACCCCACAGGGAGCCCGACTGCATGCCCAACCCTCCTTGAGCCCTTACCATCTAATAACCTGCCGCCTGGACTTGAGTTCTTGGAGCAGATTTCTGTTCTTTGCCCCCAAATAATTCACAGCAACCCAGCAGCTGAGTGGACAGAGAAACAAGGGAGAGAAATGAATCAAGGATGATGTCAGCGCACCTTCCTAAGGGAGGGGGAGGGAAGGAGGCCTGGCTTGGGGCTGGGGGTGAACTGGAAATAAAACTGGGTTCTGAACAGCCAGCTCAGCTTCTCATGAGCCTGTAGCCCCGCCTGCTTTAAATAATGCAAATTCCTCCCTCCTGAAACCAAACGTCCAGGAAGCTCATATAACCCGAACCCCACAATCCTGCCCAGCGCCGGCCCTAGGAGGGTTGTAGGTCGCACCTGCCTACACTGGTGCTGGTCTTACCCTAGGGGCCAAGCTTCACGTCTAATTGCCCTCAGTAAGCATCCAGGAGGTCACCCTCCTCCACCCATCAATCACACCACTCTCGGCAGCTTCTCCCAGGAGTCATTAATTGGCCTCCTGGGTAAAGACCTGGTTGCATCCTCTTGTTGCAGCCCCACAGGTATCCTCTTGGCACTCACTGTTCCCACATACCCGGCGGCTTCCTATAGCAAGTGCCTGGGACTCTGCCAGGGAGCTATGTTTGACCAGGAGCATTCTTGGGGGTGGGGTGGGGAGCAGGCTAGAATGCTGGGGATTTAGCCTCCCAGCCCAGAAGCAGCCCTGGACCAATGTCAGCTTCTTCATTCCTGGAGGGGGACAACTCTGACACCTGCCCTCCACTGTCTCTCATAGTCTGCACCTGGGGGACCTAGCAAAGCACACTCATACAACCCTGGTGCCAGCTGCTGTCATTTCTCACCTGGATTCCTGTCTGGCTGCCCTCCAACCCAATCTACAGCAGAGGGAGCTTTCTGAAATGCAAACCGAGTAATTGCTTCCTCTGCTCCTCTTTGCCCTTGGGCAAAGTTCAGACCGTTTTTGTGGAAGACAGAAGCCCCTGCCTGTCTCTGTCTTCAGTCCAGGCCTGTGCCTGTGCTATTCCTGTCTCCTCCCAATACCTTGCCCTGCCCATGCTGCCCCTGTGTTTAGGTCTCGGCTCCTCTGGAAAGCCTTCCTACCAGCAGCTGGAGACGGCCCTCCCTCCCCGTTGTGGGCCCAGCACCCTGCTCTCACCCTCTGCACCCAGGGGCCAGCTTTCTGCTGTCTTCCCTGCCCTCAGGAGCAGTGGTTCTCAGCCTTGGTGTGCTTTGGAAATGACTGAGGGCCTTTACAAAATGCAGAGCTGAGCCCCACCACAGCTAATTAAATCAGAATCTCGGAGAGTGGGGCCCAGCATGTGCTTGTCTTAAAAGCTCCCAGATGATTCCACTATGCAGGCTGAGTGGAAAACCACGTTCTGACAGTGTGATCTTGCTGTGTGTGAAGGTGGGGACTGGGTCTTGTTTTATCTGCAGTCCCTGCACATAGTAGGAGGTCCTAGTGAATGTTGGCTGTGATCACAAATGTCTAATGCAGACATGCTGTCTTTACGTGCCAGGCACTGTTCTAAGAACAGGAGTGAGTGAGTGAGTGAGTAAAGGGTCCATCTGGGAACTGGGGCTCTAGAAAAATACCTGTCCCTGAGACATCTGGCAAATAGCTTCTTGCCAAAGCACAGATTAAGTGGTCAGCTAGCCCTGTGGCATGACCATGCTGTCACTGCTGAGCCACAAGCTGCTCCAGTCACAGCCACAGAGCAGGAGCCGGGGCGTCGGAGCTTGGGGCCAAAGGGCCCTTCATTTAGAAGTGATCATTTTCAGGGAGGGGTTGTCTGGGGCTGTGACAGAGTTGGGTGTGGACCCTGCCTGTGGGATTGGAACAGGGTAACAGAGTTGCTGGCCGGGGTCTCCAGCATTCCTTCCAATGGAAACCCCTTCCCCAGCTTTGCTGGCAAGAATGAAAATATATGATTTAATAAAAACAGCTGATTCAATTTCAAACCAATGGCTCCCACTCACTTCTAAGTAGCTGCTGTTAAAAATCCAGGCTGTGGCCCTGTTTTACATGAGGGCTGAGGTAGAAAAAAGAGACCTATTTAGCAGGGTTCATGGGTCTTTGTTGGAGCTTGTTTCCGTCTGAGTTTTAATGGAGTTGTGCTTCCCTCCTGTTTCCTGTGCAAAGCAGGCTCGAAATGGCATCGGCGGCAATGAGGTCGCCCCGTGTGCTGCCAAGTGGCAGCCCCGGTGGGAAGTGGTTACTGAGTGAGGGCCCCACCAGCCCTCTGTGTCTGTTCCTTGGTCAGAAAGCACAGGTGAGCCACCCGTACCCTGAACCCCAGCTGCCAGTTTCCTGGCTATCTGAAGTGAAGAGATCAGAGGTTAAGTGAGAGGTTAGAGTCTCCTGGTCAGAGAAAGGAAATCAAATCCCCAGGACTGTGGCTGTGCTCCTGAAGCTTGTCGGCCTTGTGTTCCAGCACAGACGGGGAGGTGTTCTATCCGTGACCCTGTTCCGTTCAGTTCCCATCTAAGTTGATTGATTTTTTCTTTAATTGAGTTAGAGAATTTCACGGAGGGAGAAAAAGGATTGGATGGGCATTTGGATTGTGTTGGAGGCCCCGTTCTGGCCTCTGCCTCATGAGAGGATGTCATCAACAATCGAGTGGCTCCGTTTCCCTGTTTTCAAATGACCACGTCCAAGAGGCCATCCAGGGAGCTGCTTCCGAAAGCGGGAGGCAACCCCGGCTGTGCCGGAAGGCGCTGGCTGTTCTGGGGTTGTGTAAGCCGCTCCTCTGGGGCTCAGCAGCCGGGGAGCAGGTGTGGAACCCTCTGGGTTCTCAGCCTCGTGCGCACAGCGCTAACGTTCCTGAAGAGTGAGAGCGGCTGGGCCCCGCGGGGCATCTATGTGCTGAGAGCCTGAAGGCCTGCAGTCCAGCGTGGTGCTGGCAGCTCGAAGCCGTGTGACGTCCAGCCAGCTTCTCCAAGACCCGATTTCTTAGCTGCAGCATGACAGCAGTAAGGCCTTACAATGGTAGTGCACCCTAATACCTGTGTCTCTTCACCTGGGGGCTTTTTCTGGCTGCTCATGCCCACTTTACCTGCCCGTGCAGGTGCCAGTAATGCCACGGAGTGAATGCCCCTCACCTGCACACACAGCTCTGCCAGTGTGTGATGGAGCTAGGGAATGAGTGCCCCGCCTCTCTCCTCGTGTGAGTGTGATGGCTTTGAGGCGTGTGTGCTCTACGCATTTCTCAGTCTTCCCAGCGGGAACGGGTTCCAGTTTGGTACAGGGCTGATGAGCTTCACACCATGCCTTCTATCGACCTGCCCGCGTTTCTTTAGTTCCCGAATTAACTGCTTGCTCTCAAGTCTCTGTCTCAGGGTCGGCTTCCGGGAAACTAAGAGCGTGGGCAATCATAGAAGAAGCAAGGTTGTTGGGGTGCTGATTATCGAAGTGTGCTGAGCATGGGGAGTGTAAGGCTCAAGTGTGTCTGAGAGAGACGGTGCTTTACAACAGAAGCCCGGCTGCGGGACCGAGCGGCTCAGGCGCCCGGAGGAGGGCGCGGAGCCTGCGAGGCAGCGATGCTCAGACTGTAGAGGCAGTGGATAGGAGCGGTTGTGTCCATGGCCTTTGAGGGGTTCCTGGCCCCTCGAGGGTCCTCAGAGCTTCTTTATGGATATCTCTTAAGCTCTCAACACCCCTCGAGGCACCTCTTAGTGCTCGTCAAGGTTTTGGCAAATATTTTAATAGTATTCGTGTTTCTTATAGGAGAAAAGGCCGCACAGGGCCGTGCCTGCTCAGCCCTGCACCGAGCAGTCTCACAGAGCAGGTCTACGATAAATGATCAAATAAATGAGCAAATGAACGAGTAAATAGTGAAGAATCAAGGGACAGGTAGAGTCAGTCAGTCAACCTACCTGGTCTGAAACTGGTTAGAGCAGACCAGGATAAGGTCTTAGCAAAGGGACCAGTTTAGCAGAAATGGAAAAGGAAATTTTGCAAAAACAGAGGCTTGGGGCAGATTATAGAGTGCCCTGGATGCTGCGAGGGGGTGGGGTTCTTATTCTGACCATAATTGGTAGCCATCAAAGGTCTCGAAGCTAGGAGGTGACATGGCAGAAACAGTTTTGGGGAAGACTCTTGTGGCACATTCCTGGATGTAGAGGAGTTTCAATGCTCCCTGCACCATTGGATTGCTGTAAACTGAAGTGTGACAATACATTGGTGATGTTTAGCATAGTGTCTACCATATAAACCTTGGCTACTGTTCTGGTCCTTCTCCTTATCAGTGTTTCACAAAAAGAAGATTGTAAATAGTGTCAAACCTGTGGTCACGGTCAGGGGCCAGCCACCACCAGGAAGAAGCAGCTGGAGAGAAAGAAGGTGAGTGTGGGGGATGCTGGGAAAGATGGACTCTCTGGCTGCTAAGAGTGCTGTCTGAATGGCCTCTAGCTACAAACCAGCTTCCCCCAGCCCTCCCCTCCTTCCGGGGGCGCCTCATCCCAGGGTCTAGCTGCAGGGACCATAAATGCCTGGCTCTTCTGCTCCAGCTGGAGGCTCTGAATGGCTGTCCCAGCTCCCCGTGGGCCTGGCTGAGGACCTGCTGAGACTAAATCACAGCTCAGCTTCTCCTTTGACCCAATCCGGCTCTCTGCCGCCGCCTTCTGCGGTGTTGATGTTGAGAGCGCTCCCTGGTTACCTCCCTCAGAGTCGGCTTCTGAGGCCATCAGCACGTGGCAGGGAGAGGACAGTCCTGCACCCGGGAGGCGGTGGGCCTCGGCCACGTGCTGCCCTGACACCAGGAGAACAAGGTCTAAGTCAAGCTGATGGACTCAGCAACTAGGAAGCCAGCAAGGATCCCAACGCCAGTGATTCCAAGAAATGGAAGAGGCCGAGAAAACAACAGTGGAGTGAGAGTCAGGCTGCGGGAGGTGGGCCCTGAGGAGACAGCCTGCGGTGGCCTCCTCCTCTGGCTGGTTTTGTGGTACTCTCCTCCGGGGGTTCCCAACAGAAAACCCTCTGGCCACATGCTTAAGAGACATGAAATCTCTCTGTAACTGTGAGAGTTTAAAGCAGCCACTTGCTTTTGCAGGATTCAGAACACAAGCCTTCGGTCATCATTTGCCCAGCAAGAAGGGCTGGGCAGTCCCAAGTCTAGGCATTTTGTGAAATGTGACCCCTGTGTCCGCCCAGCCTAACCTCCCCACTCTCCCTTCTCCTCCACCAGCTCTTCAGCCTCCCTCTTTAGAACCCACGCTCCTTCCCTTTCGGGCTCCCTAGACTCTCATTTAGTTGTTAACAAAACCACAGCCCGTCAGAGTAGCGCGCTGGAACCCACTGGCCGCACTCCTGTGCTGCCCAACTGGCACCGAGGAGGCGCAGCACAGACATGGGCACACGTCCCTCGGGCGGCTCCTCGGCCGGTTCCCACGCTGCCTCCCTTAAAGATGCTATGGGAAGTTGGCCCTCCTGAGGGGCTTCTCTGGGTTTAAAACAAAGTCCAGACCCTCACACACTGCTGATAAAAAGATGCAAATTAAAACTACAGTGAGGGTCCTGGTGGGCGTGCTCAGTGCTTAGTGCGTCGGCCTGCGGACCCAGGTGCCACAGGTTCAATTCTCAGTCGGTCAAGGGCACGTACCTGGGTTGCAGGTTTGGTCTGGCCCCAGCTGGGGCATATGCGGGAGGCAAGCGACCAATGTATATGTGTGTGTGTCTCTCCCTCTCTCCCCCTCCCTCCCTCCCTGCACTCTCCTTTAAAAAGTCAATGAAAAAGTATCCTTGGTTGAGGATTAAAAAAAAAAAACTACAATGAGGTGTCAACAAACATCAAGCGTTGGCAAGGATGTGAGGAAAGGGAACCTCGTGCACTGCTGCAGCCACTGTGGAAAGCAGTGTGGAGTTTCCTCAAAAAGTTAAAAAATGGAACTGTGTTTTGACCCAGCGATACCACTTCTGGGAATATATCCTAAGAATCCTGAAACACCAATCAGAAATAAAAATGCACCCCTGTGTTCATAGCAGCATTATTTCCAATAGCTAAGATCTAGAAACAGCCCAAGTGTCCATAAGCAGATGAGTGGATAAAAAAGCTGTGGTACACCCTGGCTGGTTTGGCTCAGTGGTTAGAGTGTCGGCCCGTGGACCAGAGAGACCGGGTTTGATTCTGGTCAAGGGCACAAACCTTTGTTGCGGTTCGTCCCGACCCTGGTCAGGGTAATGTGGGAGGCAACCAGTCAATGTGTCTCTCTCACATCGATGTTTCTCTCCCTCTCCTTATCTCCCTCTCTCTCCCTCCCACTCTATCTGAAAAAAAATGGAAAAATATCCTTGGGTCAGGATTAAAAAAAAAGCTGTGGTACATTTACACAGTGGAATACTATGCAGCTGTATATAAAGGAAGGAACTCTTACCCTTTGCGACAGCATGGAGGGGCCAGGAGATTATTATGCTAAGCAGAATAAGCCAGTCAGAGGAAGACAAGTACCACATGATCTCATTAATATGTGGAATCTAGTGAACAAATAGACTGACAAACAAAATGGAACCAGAAGCATGGATGTGTGGAACAGAGGGGAAGGAGGTAGGTTTGACTGGATAAAGAAGGTGAAAGAACCAGCTAAAGAACATCGTGCATAGCCCATGGACATGACCAGTGTGGCGAAGGCCAAGGGAGGGAGGAATGGAGGTGGGAGGAGATGGCAAAGGGAGGGAAGGTGGGACCACCTGCAATAGTGTCAACATTAAAATTTAAAAAAAAAACAACAACGCCCCCCCCCCCCTAAAAAACAGAAAAAGAATACAAAATAGTACAATTACTTTGAAAAGCAATTTGGCAGTTTCTTAAAAAGCTAAACGTACACCTGGTCATGTGAGCCAGCCATTCCCCTCCTGTGTTCACCCTAGAAAGGAAAATGGGTGTTCACATAGGGGCCTGTGCACAAGTGTTCACAGCAGTTTTATTATTATTTTTTTAATCCTCACCCTAGGACATTTTTGCACTTATCTTCAGATAGAGCAGGAGGGAGAGAGGGAGGAAGAGAAAGAGAAATATCACATGAGAGAGACACATCGATTGGTTGCCACCCACACGACCCCAGCCGGGGCCAGGGACAAACTGCAAACGAGGTACGTGCCCTTAGCAGGAACGGAACCCAGGACTCTATGGTCCACGGGCTGACACTCAACTGCTGAGCCAAACCAGCAAGGGCACAGCTTTATTTCTAAAGCCCCAAATTGGAAACAACCCAAGTGTCCATCAACCAATGAATAAATATATAAACAAAATCTGTACATCCAAACAAGGGAATACTACTCAGCTATCAAAAAAAACAAACTACTAACACTTGCAACCCAGTCTAAGACTCTAGGGAACGTAGACGCAGTGACCCAGTGGCCGCCTGACAAGGTGGTGGGAAGGGGAGGGATGAGCACGCTCCTCCTCTCTATGGTTCTAGTTACTGATCTATGAACACATCACTCACCCCACGTGCATGTCAGTCACATGTCAACCAAACTTTTCAAAAACATGTTTTTAAGCCAAGTCCAGAAGGGGGGCATCGTGCTTAGAGAGTAGAGTCTCTCAGGTGGGTGCGGGCTGTTGTCTCCACCTCTTCCTGAAATTGACCGAATGGCATATCCTTGGTATAGCACTTACCACTTTGGAACCCAGTGGATTTGCTGTTTATGGTCTTAAATGTCCAGCAAGACTGTTTAGGAAATGTTAGGTTTGATGAACTGAATAAACAGTTGAAATGGGGGTGATTTTTAAGAGAAAAAGTTTCCATTCCTATTGGTTAAATTCCTGGAGTTGGCCACATGGTCAACTAAACTGGGCTTATTTGTACACGTAACTCTTTTCTTAAATGTCTAGAAAAATTAATTTACTCCTTTAATAATAAATGTGTGTTTACATTACTTTAAATGAATATGCGGCAGTACTACACAGATGGGCCGATTTATTTAGTGTCCTTTAGTAACATTCTCGTCAAATGTTCAGGTTATTCCCAGCATTTTACTGCTGCTCATCAGAGCAGACAGTTTGGTCAAGAGCCGTTTGGGCCCCGGCCGGGTAGTCAGTTGGTTAGGGTGCCGTCCCCATGCAGCAAGGCTGTGGGCTTGGTTCCCAGTCAGGCACATACTAGAATCAACCAATGAATGCAGAAATAAGTGGGACAGCACATCGATTTCTCTCTCTCTCTCTCTCTCCCCTTCCCCCCCTGTCTAAACTCAATAAATAAAAATAATTTTAAGAGAAATTTGACCAAAAAAAAATTGACTTAGCTCTCAGCATGGTCAGGATGTTGAATTAGTTGATAATGAATAATTTCAGTCACTATGTTCACACATACAAAGCAGAGATCTTGGTGTGCCAAGGAGGAGTCTTGCCTGCAGTGACTTTGTGCATTTTTATGCATCTTTCGGCAATATTATCTATTTAAAAAAATTTTTAACAAAAACTGTGTTTTATTTTTCAACAAAACTATATTTAATAAGTAATTTTAATGTGAATGAGAAAAAACTGATTTTTTAGTGGGTAGGTTTAAAAATTTTTTTTTAATTTTTAAACATTTGTTTCGGCTCCAGTTTACATTAATATTATTTTGTATTAGTTCCAGGGGTACATTCAGCATAAAGCTTTTGTTTGTCATGTTTCCAGTCAGTGATGCTCTGCTGGGGATTGACCAGAGGAGACAACCTAAGTGTGAGCATCTCACACCTTGTGACGAGCGCTCAGCATTTAGGACATGCATCACTGATGGGAAAATTAATTCCATTTCAGTTTGCTAAATAAAAACTTCCAGTAAAACATGGCTTAAAAAAAAAACAAAACAGAAAAAGAATTAGTTACTAAAAATAAAACTTATTTTTTAAATGCAAATAGAGATCCTGCTGCTATCCCTGTCCAGGTAGAGGGAGTGAGAAGCAGCCACTGACCTGCCGCAGCTGCTCTGATACGCCGAGGCCATGCCGAGGCCATGCTGTTCTCCCGTGGACAGGTGCGATCTCACAGAGCATCAGCATCAGAAGCTCCCTGTGTAACCACGATAAACTGAACAAAACAATACAGTCATTGGACAGCCCACAAAACACCAAACATTCCCCTCAGCCGACACAAGTGACCTCTGCTGCTTTGTCATGTGTGGCTCTGGTCTGCCTTCCCCACAGACAGGGTCACGGTGACACTCAGTCACAGAGCTGCCCGAGCCAGAGTGCGTCCACTATCCCACAGCCTGCCCCCCTGCCCACTGCAGCCTAGGCCTGCACGGGGTGTTTCTGCACCACAGCACACCTCCTTCCTCACTGCAGCAAGAAGCCCAGCTCCCCCACCACAGGTGTTCCTGGTAGTTTGGGGCTGAAAGGCATTGCCAAGGTTCTTTTCATTAATTCTGTTCCCTTTATTTTTCTTCAACAACAAAGTTCTTTTCACAGGTAAAACAGCAAACTAGATAAGCAGAAAAGAGAGAGATCAACAATTATCTAACCCTCCCAGAGACAGCCAATGTTAGTGTGTACCTTTCCTGATTTCTTTTATGGACTTATATGTTACTATTTTTATCTTTAAAAATAGGACTAAATTAGTCCAGCTGTTGTGGCTCAGTGGTTGAGCTTCGACCCATGCACCAAGAGATCACCAGTTTGATTCCTGGTCAGGGCACATGCCCAGGTTGTGGGCCCGATCCCCAGTGGGGGGCGTGCAGGAGGCAGCCAATCGATGTTCTCTCTCATCAATGTTTCTATCTCTTTCTCCCTCTCAGTTCCTCTCTCTTTAAAATCAATGAAGAAAAAATAATTTTTAAATCTAGCCTTGCCCTGTTTGGCTCAGCGGTTGAGCATCGGCCTGCGGACCAGAGAGTCCCAGGTTCAGTTCTTGCTAGGGGCACATACCACAAAAATAAATAAATAAAATAAATAAATCCATAAAAACATTTTTAAAAAAACAAAAGTAAAAATAGGACTAAATTATTTTATTTTGTAATCTATATTTCAACTGATATGACAGTGGTGGCTGAGTTTTAGGCAGCTTGGCAAGGCCGCAGTGCCCGGTGCCTAGTCCAGGTGCTGCCGTGAAGGGCTCTGTGTCTCTGATTCGCCCCCACGGGGAGCTGACCCTGGGGCGATGTCCCTTGATGATACGGGTGGTCCTTCTACGGTCAGTTGAAGTTTCCTGGAGAAGAAGGTGTTCTGCTTTGAGTCTGTAACAGAGAAATCTTGCCTCAGTTTCCCATCAGCCAGCCTGCCCTATGATTTCAGACTCAGCAGCCCCGCAGGTCATGAGAACCAGTTCCTTTAAATTATCTCTTTCTCCTGTTTCTCTGGAGACCCCTGACCTTCATTTGGTCTAAGTAGAGGCATATCTCTACCATACTACTTGTAATGATAAGTATCCATTTTGTCTGTGCTGCCATTTAACCAACTCCCTGCCACAGATGTAAAATGTGTTTTCTGCTTTGCATAATTAGTAGCCCTGAAGCATTTTAATCAGCTGAAGGGGAATTGGTGATTTTAAAAGTAGGGGAAAAAAAAACATTTCTGAAAAATATTTACTTATCTTTTGCCTAAAGACACAAAAGTCATAAAGCCACGCAACCAGGGACCCTAAGTACCCACACTTGCCGCGACTGGTGATATCATTTTCAACTACATTGTCATACAGACTAGATTGCAGGTACAACCAATGTGTTTTCAACCAGGTCCAGTGAAGTTTGGAAACAAGGCTATGACAGGACATTCTTGCAATTAAATTTTGCACCCATCCTGAAAATATTTTCTTGACTTAAATTCTCAAAAGTAGAGTTTCTGAGTCAAGCAATATATACTTAAAACTTGAAATCTTTACCTCTCCCTCGGGATTTATTCAAAACCATGTGTTTATAAAGCAAAGTACCTGGTATTCCCTCTATGCAGACTGTATCAGGCCTGGACACAGAGACAGATGAGCTACATCTGTGGCTTCAAAGGCCCGAGGCTCACTTGCCTGTAGCATAGTGACTCAACAGGTATTTGTTAACTGAATAAACTGATGAATGAATGAATGAATATGAATATGAATATGAATATGAATATGAATATGAATATGAATATCAGTTGGAGTTTGCTATGTAACAAAAGTTCTTACTGGCTTAAAGCAACAAACAGTTGTTATTTTTCATGATTCCATGGGTCGGTCCAGTGGATCCTCTTGTCTGGGCTGGCCTGACTCATCTCTGTGGTCAGCTGGAGACTCACAAAGGCCAACATGAAGTAGCCTGGCTGCACTCAACGTCTGGCAGTAAGTAGGCTAGTTGGTCTCGGAGGTCCTGAGCGGGGATGGCTCATGGCTGCTCTACCTGGCTTCTCACCCTTCAGTAGGCGAGTCAAGGCTTGTTCACGTGGGGCCCTCAGTTCCAGAGGGCAGCAAAAGGGGGCGCATGCCAAGTAGGAAGCACTTTCCAAATCTCTGCTGGTCACGTTTGCTGTTATCTGTTGGTCAGATCGAGTCTCATGGCCAAGTCCACAGTTGTGTATGGAGGGTATGGACATGAGAATGGGAATAATTTATTCAGAAAGGAAGTGGTTCTCATTCTGAGCTCATGGTCTGTGTGTATTTACCGAAATGCTTGAGTTAGCAACTTGGTTCATAGTTTCTGAAATTACCTTTGGGTCCTGCACTTTTTCACCAATGTGTGTTTAGTTCGGCCTGCAAATAAATAACCCAATATATCTGATTCCAGAGGTCCGGCTGAGAAACACATTTCTGGGGAGACCGAAGGTGAGCCTTGAAGACATGCTCGCACCTGGCTCCTTGCAGCATGGAGAATACCAGCTCCCTGTGGCGGGGCCCCCGGGACTTGTTTCTTTCTCTCTGTGAGTCCAGGGGACGTTCAGATGATCCTCGGTGCCCTGTCACAGAGCCTCTGACTCTGCAGACATCATTTCCCGTGCTCAGCACTCGGGAGGTGATTTAACGTGAGATTCCTTAGCATCATTGAGCATTGGCATCAGGGTGGCGTTGAAAGAGACCACTTGGGGAGCAGAGGGGTGCCTGTCATTAAAAACAAAACAACCTGTGCAGATTTTCAAGACAGTTGCCAAAATGATCACTTTGCTACCAGTTCAGCCTGAAAATGACTGCCTTCCACACGCATGTGCATGTTAGAGACAGGAGGAGAGCGGTGGAATCTCACATCCTGTACTGGAAATGACTGCCTTCCACACACATGTGCATGTTAGAGACAGGAGGAGAGCGGTGGAATCTCACATCCTGTACTGGAAATGACCGCCTTCCACACACATGTGCATGTTAGAGACAGGAGGAGAGCGGTGGAATCTCACATCCTGTACTGGAAATGACCACCTTCCACACACATGTGCATGTTAGAGACAGGAGGAGAGCTGTGGAATCTCACATCCTGTACTGGAAATGACCACCTTCCACACACATGTGCATGTTAGAGACAGGAAGAGAGCGGTGGAATCTCTCATTCTGTACTGGAAATGACCGCCTTCCACACGCATGTGCATGTTAGAGACAGGAGGACAGGAAGAGAGCGGTGGAATCTCACATCCTGTACTGGAAATGACTGCCTTCCACACGCATGTGCATGTTAGAGACAGGAGGAGAGTGGTGGAATCTCACATCCTGTACTGGAAATGACCGCCTTCCACACACATGTGCATGTTAGAGACAGGAAGAGAGCGGTGGAATCTCTCATTCTGTACTGGAAATGACCGCCTTCCACACGCATGTGCATGTTAGAGACAGGAGGAGAGCGGTGGAATCTCACATCCTGTACTGGAAATGACCGCCTTCCACACGCATGTGCATGTTAGAGACAGGAGGAGAGCGGTGGAATCTCTCATTCTGTACTGGAAATGACCGCCTTCCACACGCATGTGCATGTTAGAGACAGGAGGAGAGCGGTGGAATCTCACATCCTGTACTAGAGAGGTCACAGGGGTTAATTTTGGAAATCGTTATCTAATGGAAGCCAGATTTGGGGAAAGTGAGAAAGCAAATTTAAAAATCATGTCTCCCGTGCAGGTGTGAGGCACGTTCTGTGACGAGGTGTCTGGGTCAGTGAGGCAAACGGGGTGCTCTGAGCTGTGATTTATTCCCCTGTGGGGGGCTCAGGGTGCCGGAGACTGTGGTATGAGCTATGTATTCTAGATTGTCTGATTCCTAGAAAGTCCTTAGTGACCTCACCTGGAAAAGTGCTCCCTTCCTGCACAGAGTCCAGCAAGCCCAGCCCACCCTCCCCTCCTGGCCCCGCCCACGGCACCACTCTGTCGGTCTCCCCTGGAGGCTGGAGGCTGCAGAACTGCACTTCTTCCTTGTGTGGTAAGGAGCTGGTGTCTTGGATTTCTAATCCACTACAGAACAATACCTTCCTGAAATACAATAGAAAATGTATGCATAAATATATAAAACAAAGGCATACAAAATACAAGCCCAATATTTTTAGAGCGATCGGTTGTCAAGTACTCAGTTACATCTTTAGAAAGTTTTCTAAACACTCACTCTCGATTTCTATGGTAAATTCATTGCAAACTGGTACCCAGTGGGTGGGCAGTGCTATGGAGAACCCATCTCCACTGTCTAACACACTTCCACTCTGCTGGCGTGCCCTGCAGTGCACACCAGGAGCTCCGGGAAAAGGCCAGCGGGAGACCAGACCAGGAGCTCTCGGAGCAGGTGGGCACTGAAGCAGCCTGCCTCACTGATGAGGTGAGGCTGTGACAGGGTAGCAGAGGGTGTGGGAGGGGCTGGAGGAGTTGGCAACTAAGCCAAGTCCAGAAAGAGGAGGAAAATCGGCTCCATGAAAGGAGGGGTGTGGGAGGTGAGAGGGCCTGCGAGAAGAAGTCCTTTCGGGGTGCAGGGAATGCATTTGCAGATGACCGTGTGTTTAAGGAAGAACAGGCCATCGGAATTGCCTGGATGTGGAAGTGAAGGAAGGAGACACGTGGTTGGGAGCTACAGCGTTGGGTCCTTCGAGCTGTGCCAAGGAGTGAAGCCTTCGATCTGCGGGTCACAAGAGCGCTGGAGGCCTTGGGCAGGAGCCTCCCCCAAGATGCTATGTGGAGAGTTCGGACAGAGGCCAGGCCTGAGGCCAAGGCTAGCTCAGGGCTGCAGCTGACCTCTGGCTTGAGATGATGGGTCTTGGGCCAGCTTCATGGGCATGGCCCCAAGAGAGGTACAAGCTGGACAGATAGATGAAGGGCCCACAAGACTCAGAGACAGATTATTTATAGAAGAGTGAAAAGAAGTTTGAGGAGGCCTTGGAGCCCAGAACAGTATTAGGTGGGGGCTTCCCGGAGCTGCCTCCACCCCCACTTCACTTCTGCCCCAACACGGAGCATTAGGTCCACCAACCTTAGCGGTAACTGCCTCTTGCTTTTCTGACCAAGAGCCACAGCTCAGGGTTGGAGGTCTGCAGTGCATGTCACATCTGCTTCTGTCTTCGTTGCTGCTGGATCTTTGCCTGGGGAGCATCAGGCTGGATGCTGGAGTCACACACGCTCTGCCAGCATCGGTTCAATGTGATGAGCCGAATGTATTTGGTGTCTAGGAGGGAATTGAATCAGTGTGTTGATGTCTCTATTTTTTGCATGCTAAGGGGGCCACATTTGGGAGTGCCAGAGATCACAGGGCGAAAATTGAGTGATGTCTATAGGTGGACACTTTGGGGGGTCCTCTTCCTCCCTCATGAGGCCTCTCTACCCCATCAGAGCTCTCACAGGTGCCACAAAACAAAAGTTCTGGGTCCCAGGAAGGGAGCCACAGAGGGTGTCTTTCCTCTCCAGTGGCTTCAGAAGCAAATTTAATTCATTGAAAGACACTTTTCAGCCCGGCCGGTGTCACTCAGTAGTTGAGCATCGACCCATGTACCAAGAGGTCACTGATTCCCAGTCGGGGCACATACCCAGGTTGTGGGCCAGGTCCCCGGTGGGCGGCATGCAGGAGGCGGCCAATTGATGTTCTCTCTCATCGATTGTTCCATCTCTCTTCCTCTCTCTCTAAAATCAATTTAAAAAAGAAAGCACTTTCCATGTTCAGCCTACAGGCGAAGTTAGTACCTGGAGAAGGCGGGTAATGAGAGCGGGAGGGGAGAGGCTTCTCCAAGGAAATGCAGACGATGGGCCTGGCGTCTGCACTGGACACCAATGCCTCGTGGGCCTGCTGTCCCCGTGTCTAGAATATGACCAACACATAGTAGGTGTTTAGTAAAAGTTTGAGGACAAGATGAACAGATGAAGTGTAATTACCCCAGCACTGAAAAGTCTATGTGCCTGGATTTGGTTGGTTGGTTATTTTCCTTCTTGTTTTCACCCGCTGTGGGAGCAGGGGCTGCCTCTGTCCTGATGAGTGTTATTTCCCAGCACCGGGCACAGTGCCTGGCCCCAGCTGTACACAAGGGTGAAATCAGTTGAGTGGAAGAGTGAACAAATGCTGTGCATGGAGCAGACCCTGGGCCTTACCATGGTGGCACCCAGCCCTCTGCCAATGACCCAGGTGCCCGTTCGGGCTGCCACAGTCTCCACTGCCCACACCCATGGGAACAGCCCCCAACCTGTGACTGCACACATAGAAATATCCCAGACTGCTTCTGGGTTGTTCCGTATCACTCCAGATTTCCCAGAAGGCAAAGCTTCCTGGCATGGGCACACTTTCTCATTGGAGGCCTCCCCTTGTCTCTCTCCCCCACTGGTGTTTCTCAGGGTCACCCCCTAAGTAAACAACTTGCACTTAAATCTTTATTCCAGGATCTGCTTCTGGGGAAACCCAAACTAAGACAGATGGACACCTTGCATCCCAGCTATGACAGCCTCACCGGGAGAGAATATGTACTGCCCCTCCCAATGCTTTGCTTAGAAGAACTTCAAACCAAAGGAAAATTGGAAGAATATAAGTACTTTCAGCCAGTTTCACCAATCGATAACACTTCCCCATTACTTTATCTCCTCCTTCTCTCTCTCTCTCTCTCTCTCTCTCTCTACACACACACACACACACACACACACACACACACACACACGCGTATGTATGTACACATAATTGCATTATGTTTTAATTTTATTATATTTTATAATGCATTATAGTCAGGATACACACACACACACACATATATATATTTGTAAGACAAACATGCTTTTCTTTGTATACAACTCTGATACATTCTTTGACCATCTGAAAGTAAGTTGCACACTCCATGAAATTTTGCCTGTAAATCTTTTTTTAATCATTTTTTATTTTTCAATTATAGTTGACATACAATATTATATCAGTTTCAGGTGTACACCCCAGTGATTAGACATTATAAAACTTATTAAGTGATCATCCTAAGAAATCTCATACCCACCTGACACCACACATAGTTGTTAGGATATTACTGACTATATTACCTCTGCTGTATTCATACCTCCATGACTACACTGTAACTACTAATGTGTACTTCTGTATCCCTTCACCCTTTTCACCCATCTCCCCAGTCCCCCTCCCATCTGGCTCCTGTCAAAATGTTCTTAATACCTATGAGTCTGTTTCTATTTTGCTAGTTTATTTTTATTTTTAGATTCAAGTATTGATAGATATGTATTTATAGCCATTTTATTGTTCATAGTTTTTACTTTTTCTTCTTCTTAAAGAAGACCATTTAACATTTCATGTAATACTGATTTGATGGTGATGAACTCTTTTGTTTTGTTTTTTTTTGTCTGGGAAGCTCATTATCTGACCTTCAATTCTAAATGATAGCTTTGCTGGGTAGAGTAATTGGGGTTGTAGACCTTTGCTTTTCACCACTTTGAATATTTCTTGCCACTCCCTTCTGGCCTGTAAAGTTTCGGCTGACAAATCAGCTGACAGTTTTATGGGTGCTCCCTTGTAGGTAACTAGCTGCTTTTCTCCTGCTGCTTTTAAGATTCTCTCTTTGTCTTCAAACTTTGGCATTTTAATTATGATGTGTCTTGGTGTAGACCTCTTTGTATTCATCTTGTTTGGGACTCTCTGGGCTTGCTGGACTTGTATGTCTATTTCTTTCACCTGGTAGAGGAAGTTCTCTGTCATTATTTTTTCAAATAGGTTTTTGTTTTGTTTTGTTTCTTAATCTTTTTTGTTGTTGAAAGTATTACAGATGTCTCCCTTTTCCCCCCATTGACCCCCTCCTCCCTACTCCTACCCCCCTCCTGTTTTCCCCAAACTAATGTCTGTGTCCATTGATTGTGCATATATGCATATAAGTTCTTTAGTTTATCTCTTCCCAACCCTCCCACCCACCCCCCATCCCTCTGAGACTTGTCAGTCTGTTCCCTACTTCCATGTCTCTGAATCTATTTTGGTTGACAACTTATTTTATTTATGATGTTCCACAAGGACGTGAGATGATGTGGAACTTGTCTTTTTCTGATTGGCTTATTTCGCTTAGCATAATACTCACCAGGTCCCTCCATGTGGTCTCAAAGAATAAAAAATCTTTCTTTTTTACAGCTGCATAGTGTTCCATTGTGTAAATGTATCACATCTTTTCTACCCACTCATTTACTGATGGGCACTTGGGCTGTTTCCAGATCTTAGCTATTGTAAATAGTGCTGTCAAATAGTCTTTCAATTTCTTGTTCCCTCTCTTCTCCTTCCAGCACCCCCATTATGCGAATGTTGGTATGCTTGAAGTTGTCCCAGAGGCTCCTTTCACTGTCTTCATATGTCTTAATTTTATTTTTTTTATGCTATTTTGATTAGGTGTTTTTTGTTTCCTCAAATTCCAAATCTATGATTTGGTTTCTGGTGTTCTCTACTTTACTATTGATCCCCTATGAATTATTCTTCATTTCAGTTAGTGTATCATTTATTTCTGACTGGTCCTGTTTTATGTTGTTGATGTTCTCACTAAGTTCCTTGAAGTTCTCACCAAGTTCCTTGATATTTTCACTAAGTTCCTTGAGCATCCTTATAACCATTGTTCTTAATTCTGTATCTGGTAGTTTGTTTGCTTCCATTTCATTTAGTTCTTTTTCTGGAGGTTTTCCTGTTCTTCCAGGTGTGACATGTTTCTCTGTGTCTGCATTTTTGCTGCTTCCCTGTGTTTGCTCCTATGTATTAGGTAGAGCTGCTATGTTTCCTGGACTCGGTACTGTGGCCTTTTGTAGTAGGTTTTGGGTATGGCCCAGTGGCTCAGCCTCTTCACTCACCTGATCTGGGCACTCCAGATATTCCCCTATGTGGGCTGTGTGCACGCTCCTGTTTAAGTTGAGCCTTAATTGCTGTTGGCGTCACTGGAAGGAACGACCTCCAGACCAATCGGCTATGAGGACCGGCAGCTACTGCAGCTGCAGAGCTGCTGTGCAGGAGCCAACCCCACGGAGCAGGACCTGCTTCAGTGGGACTCTGGTGCTCATCGCGTCTGCCCCTTGAGTGTGTCGCTCGTGGAGGTGGCAGGGCTGTAATCTCGTGTGGTCTGAAGCTGACTGCCAGGTGCACTGGCTCTGGGCCTCCCGGGAGGTACAAGGTCAGCCCCTGCCTGTGCTCTGCCTGCGGCCACCCAGCATGAGCTACAGAGTGGTCTGCAGGTGGCTGCTACTTGTGTTGGGCTTGGAGGTGCCAGGAGAGACCAAGCTGAGAACCAAGGTGGGCAGTCGCTAGTGCCAGGCCTGGGGCTATTTATCGAGAAGTAAGGGGCCCGCTGAGGCCAGCTGCTGCCTGTTTGAGAGATTTTAGGAAAGTCTGGAGCAGGAGCCAAGACAGGCCATTCATATGGAAAAGCCACTGGAAACAGCTTGGATGAGCCTACAGGTTGGGTGGGGCGGGGTCTCAGGGAATCACGGGAGGGGGGGGGGGAACAGGGCAAAGAGTGTGCTGCAGGTTGACGGAGACTCAGACATGGTGCCTGCCTGTGGACTCTGCTGGGGGAGGGCTCAGCAAGGGAAAAATGGCCTCTGCCAGCACTATGTTCTGGGAGAAATCCGCACCCTGTTTGCCCCCAGCTCTTGCCTTGATACCAGAGAAGTTATTTCCTCTCCGAATGTCCCTGGTTCCTTTCCAGCTGCTGCCCCAGTGCTGGAGCCCAGAGAGAGCGAGTCCGAGTAAATCCCTGCATGGGCCCTTTAAGAGGGCCTGCCTGGGGTTGCAGTAACCTCTGGGTCACTCAGCCACAATGCTGCTGGCTTTTACAGTCAGAAGTTATGGGAATGTCTCTTCCTGGCACTGGAACCCTGGTCTGAAGGGTCAGGCATGGGGCTGGGACCATTTGCTCCTCAGGGAGGACCTTCCCAACCAAGATATCCCTCCGTATTAAAAAACGCCACCTGTGAGTGTGGGACCAGTCCATCTGCCTCCTCCCTTCATACCAGTCTCCATGTGGCTTCTTCTTTAATTCCCTATGTGTAGGACTTCCATTCAGCCAGATTTCAGGCAGTTGTGAATGATGGTTGTTCTGTGGTTTGGTTGTAACTTTGATGTGGTTGTGGGTGGAAGTGTTACCCTTCTACCTACGGGCCATCTTGACCCTACCTTACCTGTAAATCTTTTAGCAGCTATCTGCCAGAACCAGGGTCATTCTCCTATGTAACCAGAGATTCTGTGATCACACCAAAGAAACTTAACATTGATCAATGGTGCTGTCTCTTATACAGGCCATATTCACATTTCTCCGGGGTTCCAGTAACGTCATCCTTACCGCTGTGCAACAATGTATCGTTACACCATACCACTACCCTCCCCACTTCCCGATCCCAACACCGTGCCTCTGGACACAGCAAGAAAAGAGTGACAAGGGTTCCCTGAGACCCGAAGGTGGGGGTGCTCTAGTCATCTGCTTCTGGTGGAGGAACAGATACTGTCCCGTGTATGGGCAGTGCAGGGCTCCCTGAGTCCTAGGAAAACAGCTAAAGGCACCAACTGGGTCCCCCACAACCCCACATGGCACAGGACATGGTGGGGTGATATCTCCCTCCAGGCCGACCAGGCATGCAGCTGTCAGTCTAGTCCCTAATTTCTTATATATATTAAAGGATTTATTGCAAGGAATTGGCTTATACCATTGTCCCAGCTCCTAATTTTTAATGGTCCTTCCAGTGACCAGAGTTTTGTTTTCACTGGAAGGAAAGGAGAGCATAACCCAAGGCAAGGTCTGGGACATGCAGTGCCTGCCCTTGGTGTTCAGACTGGCTGCATGATTTGTGGGGCCCAGTACAAACCGAAATGTAAGCCCTTTGTTCAGAAATTCTTACGAGCTGCGGAGGGTACCAGTTGAGCACACACCCCAGAGGAGGTCCCCTAGAATAAACACCCCAGAGCATGCCCTCCAGAATAAACACCCCAGAGCATGCCCCCCAGAATAAACACCCCAGA
This sequence comes from Molossus molossus, assembly GCF_014108415.1. NCBI lineage: Eukaryota > Metazoa > Chordata > Mammalia > Chiroptera > Molossidae > Molossus > Molossus molossus. The sequence continues at coordinate 1,115,693 of NW_023425353.1, forward strand.
GCATGCCCCCAGAGCAGGTCCCCCAGAGCATACACCCCAGAGCAGGCCCCCAGAGCACACCCCCAGAGCAGGGCTCCCAGAGCAAGGCCCACAGAGCAGGCCCCCCAGAGCATACACCCCAGAGCAGGCCCCCAGAGCATGCACCTCAGAGCAGGTCCCCAGAGCATACACCCCAGAGCAGGCCCCCCAGAGCATACACCCCAGAGCAGGGCCCCCAGAGCACACCACCAGAGAATACACCCCAGAGCAGGCCCCCAGAGCACACCCCCAGAGCAGGGCCCCCAGAGCAAGGCCCACAGAGCAGGCCCCCCAGAGCATACACCCCAGAGCAGGCCCCCAGAGCATGCACCTCAGAGCAGGCCCCCAGAGCATACACCCCAGAGCAGGCCCCCCAGAGCATACACCCCAGAGCAGGCCCCCCAGAGCATGCACCCCAGAGCAGGGCCCCCAGAGCACACCACCAGAGAATGCACCCCAGAGCAGGCCCCCAGAGCACATCCCCAGAGCAGGGCCCCCAGAGCAAGGCCCACAGAGCAGCCCCCCAGAGCAGGCCCCCCAGAGCAGGGCCCCCCAGAGCATGCACCTCAGAGCAGGCCCCCCAGAGCATGCACCTCAGAGCAGGCCCCCCAGAGTATACACCCCAGAGCAGGCCCCCAGAGCATGCACCCCAGAGCAGGGCCCCCAGAGCAGGCCCCCCAGAGAATGCACCCCAGAGCAGGCCCCCAGAGCACACACCCCAGAGCAGGCCCCCAGAGCACGCACCCCAGAGCAGGCCCCCAGAGCACGCACCCCAGAGCAGGCCCCCCAGAGAATGCACCCCAGAGCAGGCCCCCCAGAGCACGTACCCCAGAGCATACACCCCAGAGCAGGTCCCCCAGAGCACGCACCCCAGAGCAGGCCCCCCAGAGCACACACCCCAGAGCAGACCCCCCAGACCATGCACCCGAGAGCAGGCCCTTCTAATAGTAGACGTCTGGGGTGGCACAGGGTGCACATCTGGAGGGCATGTTAACATCTGGGCATGGCCTTTTCGAGCTTGAAGGTTTACACTAGAGTCATGAAGACTGACCAAAGGTTTGAAGGTCGTGCGGCACAGTTAAAGGGATTAAAACTGAAGGACAACCCCAGGCCAAGCAGGGCTGCTGTCCCCAGCTCCTCAGAGTAATGGCATCAACACTCATTACAGATGCACCTGCCATGACCACACTCACTCTGTCTACTTGGAACACATGGCAGGGCTGCAGGGTTCTTCCTCCCATAACCCTGCTCACTGTGTGCCTCAGACCAATGGCTGGCAGTGCGGGGTGGGCCGCTCCTCCTGTCCCCTCCCACACTGCAGGACGCTGTGGAGGCCATGAGCAGCATCAGAAGACGAGGTTTTCTGTCCTCCTCCTTCCTTCTCCACTGATACAGCTCCCAGAAAAGGCAGCTGCAGAGTCCACGTCGTCAGGCACCAGTCTGTCAAAGGAAGGCGTTTCTCTCATTTACTGCTTCCCTCTGAGGCCCCACAGGACAGAACTGCTGCTCCTCCTTCATCTCGTTACCTGGCCCCCGGGTGGGGGGTGTGCAGAGGGCCTCTGCAGAGCCGGGAGCAGAGGGTCACGAAGGGAGGCTTCCGGGACACCAGAGCCACACGGACTTCTAAACACTATTTTTCTGCACCAGAGGGTGACTTGCTGGGAAGAATAAATAGATGTTTTGCTCTTCCACGGGACTCTGCACATGTACATGTACGTGTAAGAGTTATTTCCAGTAACAGTGTGTACGTGGATCCCCCCACACTAGATGAGTGCAGGTGAGAGAACGCAGGTGGCCGCCAAAGCAGGAGCAGAGCCGGGCCTGGAATTTGACAGCACGCCGTGAGGTCAGAGGCCAGCACCCACAGGACGGAGAGTGGGCAGGAAGCCACCATGAGTCGTGCCCTGCGGCCTGTCTGCAGCAGTAGGGCACATGAAGCAGAGATCTCCACGGAGGGAGACACCGTTCCCGTCACCAGGAAGCAGCTCCCAGAGGCTGTCAGAGCATAAGTGGAGCCCTGATCTTACTTCCCGGGGTAACAGCGGACCTTCTGGGCCGTGAGTGTCACCAGCACTGCTCAGAGCAGAGATCAGGGCTGAATTCCACTGTTGCCACCAGTTCAAAGTCCATGGGCCAATGCTTCAAAACCCAGTATTCAAGTGTCAAATTTTGGAGTAAGGAAAGGTTTATTGATTGAGAAGGTGCCCACTCAAGAAGATGGGGGCCTTAGAGGTTCTTCAAATCCATCTTCAGGGAGCCCAAATTTTTGCATCACTTCTCTCAGAGGAGAACGAGTGGGGCAAGAGCTGACAGACGCCCGTGCACCTGGGGCCCAGGGGCAGGCACATCTCTAAGCCCCTGTCCCAGTCACCATGACCCTGCTGATCTGAGTTGTCTTCAGACTCCTGCAAATCTTTGATAACCAGTCATTTCATACAAGTTCCCCCACTTCCTGGGGAGAGGCGCCTCTGGCAAGGAGCTGTTCTTCCAAAAACTCAAGCCTCAAGCAGAGTCCTTGAATAATTAGCACATCCATAGCAGAAGCTATTGGTGAAGGCGGGGAGAAACGCAAGTCAGACCCCAGGCCAGGGAGAGCCAGGCGCCCTGCGTGCCAGCGGCAGCTCCTCGGGGCTGAGCTGGCTCCCTGTGCAGTGAGCGTCCCAGTGCCCTGCTTCTCCTTGGGCCCCTACGGAGCTGTGTCTGGAACAGGGAAGAGGAGGCTCCAGGGATTTGGAGTGAAAAAACAGACCTGGGGACAGACAGACATTATCACTGGACCCACAGCAAAATCTCATCAAGCCTTCAGACTCCTGCTTTCGGAGTCTCAGTCCAACAGTGCTGTATTCTGGCCCCTGGCAGACCTCCGCCACGAAGGAAAGCCAGGTGACCTTAGGAAGGGTGGATAATCAAGCCCAGAGGAGTGGGGAACAGACAAGTTCATGGCTAACGAGCGAGTGATACCAAGGTTACATAGGAGAGGCCGTACATGCTCAGACAAACAATTCCATCCCACAAAAGGAGAGGCATGCTCACCAACACTGAGAAACCAAACAGCCCTCTGAAGGCCCAGAGAGCACCAAGGACCGCTGTGTGAGCCAAGAGGAAGTGGGGGGTGGGCAGGGATGTTACTGATAGATTACACATCCACTGATGAGCTGGAGTCCCACCCGTGTGCCTGCACATTCGATAGTCAGTGTGTTTCACACATCCCTACAAGGCCATGTGGGAGCTTGGAGGCGGACAGACTCCGAGAAAAAGGCAGAATCACTGACCTCAAGGTCCTTACAGTGCGGGAGTGTGCAGGGAGACCAGCCCAAAAGGAAATCTACCAGTTATCAAAACTCACTGACCCCAACTATGTGCGGCCCTGGAGATGCTACATAGGCATGGAAGGTGTCAAAACAGATAAGTATTTTTAAATAATATGAAGATTATCACATCTCACCCGGACAGACAGCCATGCCTATTATCATGCTGTTGGGTTGGATGGGCCCTGCAAGCAGTCTTGAAATGGAAGCTGAGCTGGTTTGGGACAAAGATTGTGCAGTAACCTGAGACCTGGGAAGCACTCCCTTTGTCCCTGGGCTGACACCAGGGGCATGCTCTGTGCTTGAATGCTGGGGATGGGCAGGAGCCCAGCCAGGAGAGAGGGAGGACAAGGCCCTTGCAGTTCGGTTAATCATGGTTTTGGTTTGCTTTTTCATTTCTACTGCCCACAGACACATCCACAGACCTCTTCCCTTCTCCACCTGGTCTTTTCAGGTGTCCAGAGAGAGGCAGATCCCAAAGTATGAGGTTTATGTTCATTAAAACCAAGAAACTTAAAGACCCACCCATTCTCAGCTTAGCCTCACTACTCAAAGGGTGGTAACACCTGTCAGAATGGATCATCAATGAATCAACGAACAAGTGTTGGTGAGGATGTGGAGCAAAGGGAACCCGCGTGCACTGTTGGTGGGAATGCAGACTGGTGCAACCACTGTGGAATGCAGTAGATAGGTTCCTCAAAAAATTAAAAATAGAGCTACCATATAACCCCACTCCTGGGTATTTATCTGATAAAATCTAAACCACTAATTTGTAAAGATATATGTATGTTCATTGCAGCATTGTTTACAATAACCAAGACATAAGAGCAACCTAAGTGTCCATCGGTAGAGAAGGAAGAGGTGTATATATGAATGGAATATTACTCAGCCACAAAATAATTAAATGTTACCATTTTCAACAACATGGATAAACCTAGAGGTATTATGCTAAGTGAAATAAGTCACACAGAAAGACAAATACAACATGATTTCACTTACATGTGGAATCTAAAGCACAGAATATATGAACAAACAAAACAGAAAGAAATTTACAGATACAGAGAACATTTTGACAGTTGCCAGATGGAACAGGGGTTGGGGCACTAGGTGAAAAAGGTGAAGGGATTAAGAAATACAAATTGGGCCCAGCTCATGTGGCTCAGTGGTTGAGTGTCAACCCCCTAGTCTGGGCACATGCCCAAGTTTCGGGATTGAGCCCCAGTAGGGGACAGGAGGCAGCCAATCAACACTTCTCTCTCATTGATGTTTCTATTTCTCTCTCCCTTTCCCTTCCTTTCTCTCTCTAAATCAATAAAAACATACTAAAAAAAAAAAAAAAAAAAAAGCCTAGCCAGTGTGACTCAATGGATTGAGTGTCGTCCCATGAACTAAGGGGTCTTTGTTCAAGGACAGATGCCTGGATTGCGAGCTTGATCCCTGGTAGGGGGTGTGCAGGAGGCAGCTGATCAATGTTTCTCTCTCACATCATCTGGGCGCTTCCAAGCCCAGCACAAATAACAGCCATCTGCAGATTGCTTTGTAGCTCATGCCAGGTGGCCCTGGGCAGAACATTGGTAGTGCCTGACCTTGGCCTGTACCTCTCGGGAGGCCCCAGAGCCATCATACCTAGTGGACAGCTTCAGACCATGCTGAAGCAGCACCCAAAAACCTCCACAAGGGTCACACTGAAAGAGTAGACTCAGCAGACACCAGAGCCCCACTGAAAAGTGTCCTGCTCTGTGGGGTAGAGCCCTGCACAGCTGATCCTCCATGGTGGTCACAGACAATCCTTGCAAGTTATTGGCCTGGGGGTATATCCCTCCCATTGATATACCAACAGCAATCAAGGTTCAACTACAACAGGTGGGTATACACAACCCACACAAGGAGAGGAGTACAGGGCACACCTAGAGTGCATAGCTTGGGTGAACAAGGAGTCTGAGCCACTGGACTCTACAGGACACCTACTACATAAGACCACTCTGCCAAGCCCAAGAGACATAGAAGCTCTACCTAATACATAGAAACAAACACAGGGAGGCGGCCCAAATGAGGAGACAAAAATACACATCCCAAATGAAAGAACAGAACAGAACTCTGGGGCCAGGGGGGACTAAACAAAATGGAGACAAGCAATCTACTAGATGCAGAGTTCAAAACACGGGTTATAAGGATGCTCCATGAACTCGGGGAAAGAGGAGATGAACTTAGTGAGAACTTCAACAAAGAAACAGGAGACATAAAAACAGAACTAGAAAACATAAAAAATAACCAGTCAGAATAAAGAAAACATTACAAGAAATCAACAGTAAATTGAAGCAGTGGAACAAATCATCAATTTGGAATATAAGGAATCGAAAAACACACAATCAGAAGAGCAAAAAGAAAAAAGAATCTAAAAAAATGAGGATAGTGTAAGGAGCCTCTGGGACAACTTCTAGCATGCCAACATCTGCATCATGGGGGCGCCAGAGGAGAAAAAAAGAGAACAAGAAATTAAAAACTTATTTAAAAAAATAATGACAGAAAACTTTCCTAATTTGGTGAAGGAAACAGACATACAAGTCCAGGAAGCACAGAGAGTCCCAAACAAGATGAACCCAAAGAGTCCCACACCAAGACACATCATCATCAAAATGTCAAAGGTTAAAGACAAAGAGAGAATCTTAAAAACAGCAAGAGAAAAGCAGTTAGTTACCTACAAGGGAGCTCCCATAAGACTGTCAGCCAATTTCTCACAGAAACTTTCAGGCCAGAAGCAAGTGGCCAGAGATATTCAAAGTGGTGAAAAGCAAGGACCTACAACCAGCTGCCCTTCTTCTAGGACTGGATGAAGGGAAAGGGGACTTTAGAAACCCAGGGATGCAATTCCACGCAAATAAAAATCACTCATTCTCCTGTGTCTCTTTTTCTTAGGATATTGTAGAAAGTCCACCGCCAGCAGTGCCCAGTGGAGACAAGGACCCCCCCACTTCCAGTATCACAGCTTGTAACACAAGGTCCCCAGATTAAGTGCTTAACATACCCTCACTATTAACCACATTATCACCACTGGCCATGCGACCTTGACCAGTCACATTCTCTTTTTCGAGGGTCCAGCTCAGGACACTGTTTACTGAGCCCTTACCTTAGTCCTGCTGTGTCCATAACCCATTTTCCTTCATTTAATCATTAGTGGAAATGCAAAGGGCTCGAGGCAGAAAGAAAGAAAGTCAGCAAGCTTCTAGTGAATCGCACTCAACTTCCCACCTGAGGACACCCAGGCCCAGGACTGCCCTGTGGTGTCGCGGAGCCAAGGGCGGGCAGAGCCCAGGAGGGCCACGTTTGAATTCTCTGTCCAGGGACACTCTACTGTGATGGCAGCAACCTGTGCTGTGATGCCCACTTGGTGCCAGGTGCCTGACGCAGAGAGTTACAGGAGCAGCTCATTCCACCTGCGCAGCTGTCCTTTCTTTTTGGGCTGAGGAACCCCAGCTCTCAGAGAATGCTGTGCCTAAGGCTGCGGACCCTTGAGAGGTGGGCAGGGCAGAACTCGGGGTGTGGTCTGACTTGACCCCACTGTTTCCAGGAACCTTTCTCCTCTGCTCCACAGCCCCCAGAAAGTGCCCTGCAGGACCACAGCACATGTGGGGTGCTTCTGGGTAGTGAGTGTTCTGTTTCTTGGCCTGAGTGGTAGACACGGAGTATTTCATGTTATTATTGCTCTTTACACTGTTCAAATACATTTTCACATACACATATTATATGCATCAAATATGGTGTGCCCTTGAAAACAAAGAGGAAAGAATAAAAGGGGGATTTTGTAGGTGTTCGACTGGAACCCTGGGGTGGTCTCAAGGCAGAAAGAAGCGAGTTGGACTTGACATAACATTGACCCTGCCCTCAAGGTCACCCCGGTGTCCTCCACTGTGCTGAGAACCAGTGAACGAGCAAGGGCATCCTAGCGGGCTTCAGCTCAGCTGTGGCCTCTACTGAGGACAGTGTCTGCGTGGCCAGGCGTCCGTCCCGGTGCCACACTCTGTGTGCTCTCATCGCACACATGGAGGTGGAGGCTGAGGGAGGCCGGTGATCCGGTCAGCATCCCGTGGCTGTGACACAGAAAGCCACGCACGACATCTTACATCTTAAAAGCAGCTCACAATGCAGGTGCCCAACATAACTTCAGTCTTACACCCAAGGCCCACCACGGGCTGTGCCGTGGATGACCTCATCTTGAGTCGAGCTGACGGGCAGGTCTTCGGCTGTCACCAACCCTGCTGAAAATGTCTGGTATGTTGACATGGACAGAGCTCATGACGTTAATTTTTTTAAAAGAAGATAAGGCAGTATTTGCAGTATGAGTCCATTTTATAAGTTGTGTGTTGGTGTTGGTGTTTGTGTGAAATCAGTAATTTTAAACTGAGCGCCTGTCCCTTCAGGGGACACTTGGCAGTGTCATGATGAGTGGAAGCCAGGGCGCTGCTGAACACCTCACCGGGACGCTTCTCCACAGGAAACCACTCCACCCAAAACGTCAGCAGTTATGTGCATACCTACACAGAGAGAGAAAGGGGGAAGAAAGGGGGGGAAGCCTGAAGGAATATTTTAGGGTGCTAACAGTCATCTTTGGGTGCAAGTTCAATTTTTTCTATACCTCTACTTTCTGACTGTTTTTAAACAAGGAGCATGATCAAGTAGGGGCAGGAATCCTGCCCTTACAGTGGCCTTAGAAACAGCTGGGTACGAGAAGCAGCAGAGGGGAGGGAGGTTCCGGGAAGGTCTTCCCGCTGCCGAAGCCAGGCCTTGTCAGGCCTCGTGAGGAATGGCTTCCCTGGTTCTGAAGCTTCGTAAAACCTGGCCCATTGCCCTGGTGGTTTGACTCAGTGGTTAGAGCATCGGCCTGCGGTCCAGAGAGACCCGGGTTTGGTTCCCGCTAAGGACACGTACCTTGTTGCAGTTTGTCCCTGGCCCCCTGGTTGGGGTCGTGTGGGTGGCAGCCACTCGATGTGTCTCTCTCACATTGATGTTTCTCTCTCTCTCTCTCTCTCTCTCTCTCTTCCTCCCACTCTATCTGAACAAAAAGTGGAAAAATGTCCTTGAGTGAGGATAAAAAAAAAAAAAAAAAAAAAACCTGGCCCATGAAAACCACACACACCTGTGGGGAAATGTGACTGTGGCCTAGGGTCCGAGCACAAAGCCACCGAGGCCCCTGGGGGGGGTCCCTGAGCTGTGGAGGTGACCCTGTGGGAGGGAGCACAGGCTCTGTGGCCCTCACTGAGAGTGGGCTCTGTGCCTCGCCCCGTAATGCCTCAGGCTGGGGCAGCGCCATAAAGTCAGGGGCAGCCCCAGGTCCTTATGGGAGATGAAGGGAGGCAACAAGGACCCAGATGAAAGCAGACAGGCGCCAGCAGCCGTTTGGCAGCTCCCAGCCGAGAGCAGTCATTAACCCTCCCATTAAAAGGAGACAAGAGAGGCCCAGACAATGGCTGGGAACTCGGAGGGGCTCCTGGCAAGTTCCCTGGGGGCCTGAGAAAAGAACCAGACAACACTGAACAAAGGCCCCCTCCGGGGCCACCTCATGAGCCCTGGTAATCAAGGGGTCACCTCCCCTGTGCCGAGCCCCTCACTCAAGTGTCCTAGTGTTTGGGTCAGACACAGGCCCCAGGCTAGGTGCTGGTCACGGGGCCTCCCTCCCATCCAGTGGCCACTCTCCGTCCATCCTGCCACCCTTTCGATACGGAGTAGTAATAGCTAAGCTCAGCTCCTCGCAGTTCATGCTGGAGAAATCTTTCTTGTCAGGATTGTCCAGACCAATGCCTGAACGAAGCAGATTCCTGGACCAACGGCCTTAGGTCAAGGATGGCAAACAGCCTCAGGTCTCACGGCAACTAAGTGACGAGGGTGGCTGCCTGGAATGACGGCTCGGAAGCTCCCGGGACTCTGTCCAGGAGAGAGGACATGTACGCGGCTACGGCTCTGTCGGCCACGGGCGTGCACATGCACAGGAGGTTGTGTCCATTGCTACGTGACCGGACTGTCCGCGTGGTTTCCACACTGGAGCATCGGACACTGCTGTTTCCGGGGGAATTGCTGCCCATCCCACAGCAGCGATGTCACAGGTCGCAGCTTCAGCACACCTTTGGGGACTTGTTGGATGCCAGTTCCTGGCCCCAGGCCCCTGCAGTCGAATACACTGAGAGACTTTCCGAAAATATCAGTTTCCTGGCCCTACTCCTGAGCTTTTAACAGAAACCATCATGAAGGTGGGCGCAAGACTCTTTAGCCTCAACACCCCAGCCGATCCACAGGCGTGCCAAAACCTGAAAACCATTCGCTTAGAAACACTACCCCCACCTGGGCTGCCACACCTAAAACATCCTTACGATCACTGTTCCAGACATGGTGGTCTTAAAGTATGTCCAGTACTCTTTCATGTTCCTCCCTTCAAAGGGTGAAGCCCAATTCTTCTCCCTTAAGTGTGAGCTGGACTTAGAGACTCACTTATCATCAAGAGCATGTGGAGGATGAGACAGTGTGTGACATCCAAGATTAGGGCAAAACAGGCATTTGGCGTCCTCCTTGCTCACCCCTGAAGCACCTTCTCTGAGGGAGGCCAGCTGCCATGTCATGAGGAGGCTGGGGCAGTTCAGGGGCCCGTGTGGGTGGGAGCCGAGGCCTCCCGGCAGCACCAGGTGAGCAGCCATCGCGAGGCCCCCTCGAGTCTTCGGGCGGCGCAGCCCCCGCGGGGAATTGCTGCAGCCTCTCGAGAGCCCAAGCAGAACCGCTGAGTTCAGCAGCAGCCAGGCCCCGGGCCAGAGACACTGGGGGTAGTGAGTGTGTGTTGTCCGAAGCCGCTAAGGTTTGGGGTTCTTGGTGCACAGCAATAGATAATAAATGCATGAGCAAAGAGTTTCACTGGTTTCTCCCAAGGCCACACTGTTAACCCAATAAGCCACTCCTGACTGAGCAAGCTTGATTCAGCAGGAAGGCTTTGTGTTCCTCCAGCCAACCCTCAGGCAGGCAGCCCTAAGGAAGTGTGCAGGCAGACTGCCCCCTGGCAGCTGAGACCCAGCCATCCTTCCAGGAGGCCCAGAGCTGTGTGCCCTGAGGAGCTTGGCTGGGTGTCCCGAGTGCAGACCTTCGCCCTCCCGCTCCGCCCCTCCTGGCTCCTCCCCAGCAGTTTGCTTGTCGGCCCCCAGCTCCCCACACCCACATCTGCAAGTCTCTGTTCACACTCTCCCTTCTGCTCAGGACACCCTATCACACCTTGTATCGAGTTTCTCCTTGACCTTCAGCTCGAGCCAGCGGTTCCCAATGTTAGCGTGCCTACGAATTCCCGTACAGGACAACATCTGCAATCTGAATGTATATTCCATCGTGAATTTCATATACAGTTGAAGACTTGGGGTGACGCTGACTCCCCGGTCTGTACCTTAGGGATGCTATCTTGCCTTTGATGGACCCTGGCAGAGTTTCCACTGGGGGTCCCTCCAGAGTCACAGACGGCCGGTGCTGAAAGAACCCTTAGGCCGCCGGTTCCTAAATACTCCTTTGGTAATATAATGAAAACTACAGATACTCTCATTAGAAAACGTTGGCCCCTGAAATTCCTACATGAATACCAGGCTCAGAGTCCCTAGAACAGGGCCCAGAGAAGTTACGTAAACTGGCCGAGATCGCGTAGCCCTTCACCGAAGCCCTGAGGCCAGAGCCCAGATCCCTTACTTCACCCTGGTCTTCCCCCGGCTGGGGCTCCTTCCTGGCTTCCCTGGGCCCGCCCAGCCCCCCTTGCTGGTATCTGGAAGGCAGGCTGCTCCCTTCACACCCGGTTCCACAGAACACTTCACCTGCACACACTGAGCGGTACCCTCTATCCTGGGCCCTTTCATCACTGAGAGGGTCAGATAGTGGGAATGCCAGCCCCCCAACCCCCTCTGAGAGACAGGCTAGGCCCAGAGGTTCTGACCCAGTAGGCGGGGTCTAGGCAGACCTTCAAGCTGGGCTGAGACGAGGGTCAGACCCGCTGGAATTCATGATCAAGAAATTCAAGACAGCAGACATCAGTGGGAGCAGAAAGCAGAGGTGTGTGCTGACCGAGAGGAGGACACTGGCCCTGAAGTGAGCTGACCAGACTCAAACCAGGTGCTAAGGACACAGGGGGCTGGGCTTGTTCACAGGGGAGGTGGCAGGTGTGACAAGGAGGTGACCAGGGCCCACATGACTGTCCCAGGAGGCTGCCTTTCCACACAGATAGCTTAGAGGTGACTGGCTGGTTCTGTTAGGATAGTTTTGCTTTAAAACATGCAAAAATAAAAAATGAAAGCACCCAAAACTATCTCAACCCACAAAGGGACTTTATGAGCTTTTATAACTTAAAAGTCTAGAGGTAGGTTAGACTCTGGAATGGTCCAATCAAGGATCTGGCTCAGCTTCTCTGTGACTTTCTCAGCTCTGCCCTTTGGGTGCCGGCTTTGTCCTCGAGCTGCCTTCCTCATGGTAGCCAAGTGGCCACAGCAGCTCCAGGTCTCAAACCTGCATCCTACGCTCTCAATCACCAAACAGAAAGCCTGGTTATCACGCTGATCAGAACTTGATCAATCACCGTGGTTGGGGCGATGAGACTGGGCTGAAGGACTGGGCCCACACAAGCAGGAGCTGCTGCACAGGGGCTGGTGGTGGTGGGGGGGGGGGCGGGGTCTCTGTGGTGTCCAGGGCTGAGGCACCATCTGCTAAAATTGTGAGGACCTCGTCTTCCTCAAATGCCCCGGGTTGATATGGTCCACACTGTATTTCTGGAGATTTACTTCTGACCCCTTCTCTTGCATGATTCGGCCCCTCTGAGTCCCGCCTGGCTCTCTTACAAATTCTGGGCCTGGCACCAAAATAGGCCGATTCCATGTTTAAAAGTCACAGGGAGTCAGAAGAGGGAGGGGTGTTTGAAGTCATCAGATCCAACCCCATTTCCACCTTTTACAGAGGGGCTTCCTGCCTGGACCCACCCTGGTGTTTCCCTGGGCACTGGGGGCTCTGGGACCCAGTCAGGCCCACTGCCCACACAATGGCTTTTTGAAAAGAAAAGGCTGTTACGCTGAGCCGAGCCGCAGGGCACAGGAGGCACCGCTGGCACCTGTGCCCGGCGCTGGGTCTGACAAGGTTCGAGGGTCGGGAAGAACAGGGCACACGGAGCGGTGCGGCAGGTTCTGATTGGAGGGTTTTGAAACTTAGCTAATTAGGGTGAAGGGTCATGGGCAAGGGGAAGCACTGAGGGTTCCAGCCGGGCAGGTCCGAGCAGTCAGTTCTGCGTCTGTCCACATCCGGTCTGGCACGAGTCTCACTGGGGAACCCCAGCTTTACACAGGAGCTCCGTCCTCTGCTGTAGGCGGGCGACTCCGCTGCTGTGTTAGCTCTGCAGGCACGTCTTCGGAGACGGGTTCGATCCCCTCTGCCGCTGAGCGGCTGGGGCATGACCTCCCGTCTGAGCCGCGGTTCCCGTGTGTCCGGGGAAAGGATGATGGTATCGCCCGAGGTATAAGATACTGGGGCTCCTTCTGGACGAGTTTCCATTGCTGCCGCAACCAGTCCACACAAACTCAGCGGTGAAACAGCACGACTGCGCTCGGAAGGCTGGATCCGGCCGAGGCTCCGGGAGGATCCGCTCCCCTGCCCTCCGTCCTGGAGGGCCTCTGGCCTCGGTCCCTAGTCGCTCTCCTCTCACTCTGGTCCCCTTGCCTCCCGTTTTAAGGCCTTGAAACGACTCGGGACTCACCCAGGGCATGCAGGGTAACTTCTCCATTTCAAGACCCTTAACTCGGTCACCTCGTCAAAGCTCCTTTGCCACGTAAGGTAACATCCCCACAGGTGCTGGGAATCAGGATGTAGACATTTGGGGAAGAGGATGGAGGGGGTTGGAAACATTCTTCTATTTATCACAAAATAATCTAATCGACATAAAAGCATGTAGCCAGGCACACAGTGAACACTGAATATGCACCATTATTACCTTCCAGGCGCCGCCTGCTGTGTGCCCAGCGCCATGCTGGGCGTGGAGCCGCCAGGTCCCAATCAGGTGGGTGCCGCTGAGGGGCTGGTGGAGGCTCATCTGTAACACCGGAAGCCTCGGGTAAGTGTAAATCTATTTCAAGTATGCTTAGTGACTATATCAGTTGGGTTTTTTCTATGTAACAAACTACCCCAAAGATGACTGACTCAAAACAATTATTTATTTAGCTCTCCATTTTGTTAAGTCATCAGATTTCAATTCTGACCTGGGCTGCACTTGGCTGATTTCAAGTGGACTCCCCGTGAGCTGGGGCTGCTGGTTCGTGTCGGGTCGGTTTATGCCCGGGCCCCTCCGCGGGCTTGTCTGGTGCTGAGACGTAGCAGCAAGTGTAGAAGTTCCAGGCTGGTGGAGTCAGGGGCTCCGAGCTGACAGGGCCATCCCTGTCACCTCCACTGATCAAAGCAAACCACAGCCCTGACTTAAGGGTAAGGACACATACTTCACCTCTCCATGGGAGAAGTAGTCAGTCAAGTATTGACTCGTTTCTCCATTTACCACAACACCACCGCAGGAAGGAAAGGAGGGAACCGCGTCCAAGGAAATGGTCCCAGGAAAGGTCCCCAGGAGGGGCGGCGCGGACGGCTGGGCAGTGGCCTGTGCTCCCCGTGCGGCACAGGGCGTGCGTGGGCTTCCTTCTCTCTGCCAGTTTTCAGGCCCCAAGATCTGTGTTGCAAACGACACAGTTGAGTCCTCGGCAAGAATAAGTCAAGTTCACCATCTCTCTTCTCTCTCAGAAAGCTGGAGGGGACAAGCAGAGTGCTCATCCACGTTCGCCTGGGAACAAGAGACACGCGTGAGGCGTGAAGACAGGCCATTGGAATGCTGACTTCTTCCTAACAAAGGCCTCTGCTTGTTGCTGGGAAATGTGAGTGAAAAAAGCAGGATGTGAAACAGTTTATTCAGCCTTATCCCAGCTTTTTAAAGAGAAAAATATTTACAGGTACTTACATGTAGGCCCAGAAAAATGACTAAAAAGATCTCTATACCATGGTACTGACACGGTGCATGTGTTTGCGGGGCCAGAGGTGGCTTTGAGTGTGTCTACTCCTCTGAACTTTCTCAATTTCCTTTAATAAACCTGAGTTACTTTAGTAATCAGAAAAAAATGTAATTAAAGAATACCTACAATGGATTCTAATTGCTTCAACATTTTAAAATGGAATACTAAGTTATTTAATTGTGTTGCTAACGGTATTGCTGGAATTGGGGCTTCTGTGTTTTTTCCTTTAAAATTATCCTAGGGCACTAATGTGTACACTAAGGTCATGAACTTTTAATTTCAAGTTTATAAAATAAAATGTATTAATTAATGCAAGGTCCTTCTATTTGTATCCAACCCTCATTTCTCCCGATGCCAAGAGCTCAAAGCCCTTCGTAGGTGAGACAGCCATTCACTGACTCCTCACAAAAATGACTCTACACAGCTGTGACTTAACATCTTACTCCTTACATGTGAAAAAATGAAACTACACAACCAATTTACACCATACACAAGAATGAACTCAAAATGGCTAAAAGACTTAAATATAAGTTGCAAAACTATTAAAATCCTAGAAGAAAACATCGGCAGTAAAATCTCAGACATCTCACATAGCAGAATTGTTGCTGATATATCTCCTAAGGCAAGAAAAACAAAGGAAAAAAATAAACAAATGGGACAACATCAAACTAAAAAGCTTCTGCACAGCAAACAAAACGAGCATAAAAATGAAAAGGGAGCTCACTGTATGGAAGAATATATTTGCCAATGATACATTGGATAAGGGATTGATTTCCAAAATATATAAAGAAATCATACAACTCCACAATAGGAAGACAATTCAGTTTAAAAATGGGCAAAGGATCTGAATAGACATTTCTCCAAATAGGACATACAGATGGCCAACAGACAGATGAAAAAAATGCTCAGTGTCTCTAGTCATCAGAGAGATGCAAATTAAAACTACAATGAGGTATCACCTCACACCTGTCAGAATGGCTGCCATCAACAAATCATCAAATAACAAGTGCTGGCCAGGGTGTGGAGAAAAGGGGACTCTAGTACACTGCTGGTGGGAATGCAGACTGGTGCAGCCACTGTGGAAAACAGTATGAGTTTCCTCAAAAAATTAAAAATGAAACTGCCTTTTGACCCAGTGATCCCAATCCTAGGACTATACCCTAAGAATCCCAAGATGCCAATCAGAAAAAATAAATGCACCCCTATGTTCATAGCAACATTAGTAGCTAAGGTCTGGAAACAGCCCAAGTGTCTATCAGTAGACGAATGGATAAAAAAGCTGTGGTACACAATGGAGTACTATGCAGCTGTAAGAAAGAAGGATCTCTGACCCTTTGAGAAGACATGGAGGGACCTAGAGATTATTATGTTAAGCAAAATAAGCCAATCAGAGAAAAATAAATATCACATGATCTCACTTATATGTGGAATCTAAGGAACAAATAATTTGATGAACAGAATAGGTCCAGAGACATGGAAACATGGAACAGACTGATGAATCTCAGAGGGGAGGGGGGCAGGGGTGTTGGGAAGAGATTAACCAAAGAACTTATATGCATATATGCAGAGCCCATGGACACAGACAATAACGTGGTGAAGGACTGGTGTGCAGCAGGTCGGGTGGAGAAGGGAAAATGGGGGACTTCTGTAATACTCTCAACAGTAAAAATAAATTTAAAAAAAATCTTACTCTTGGGTCTTATCAGGAGTAAATATACAGAACAGACCTATAAAGAACATTTCTGCATCTTTTATAAGACTACTGCCAAATATCTGGTCTGTGGTTGGTTCATGGTCCTTTCCACGGAGATCCCCTTGATGGATTCCCCGGGTAGACATTACCAGAAGTTTGGTTTTCGTGATGTGTGCCTGTGCTTCCTGTTAGGAGGCCGTGAGATGAGTCATTCATCTTAGTTTCTCTCTGCCGTTGCTACTGGGAAGTTTACAATCAACTTCTGTCTCAGTTAAGGGGACTCCCTTTAACTGAGCTTCTCTGTCTTGCTGAATAGTATTACCATCTATCTGGCTGGCTGAAGTCACAAATCCCAGGCAACATTCTAGAATTTTTCGTCTCCTTGTGTCAATGACCCATTCTGGAGATTTTTCCTTTGAAATCCCTTTCTCTCTCTAATCTGTCCCTCTCTCATTTCATGCTTGGATTGCTCGAATAGCCGGACTGGACTTCCTGAGTCTCATCTTACCTGCTCCTCCACACACACCACCAACTAAAAAACCTTGATCTTGCACGCTAACAGGGCATGTGGCTTTTCTAACATGCTAGTCTGATCTTGTTACCTCTACTGGTTAGAAATATTTCCACGTGACGTCTCAGCTCCTTAGCTTCTCTTGCATGTGGCTCCCTCTCTCCACTCCATGTCCCTTTGCTCCGGCGATCACGTCACCGTGGCACACCCTGTCCTTCTGGAGTTCTGCATATGCTGCTGCCCGCCACGAATGCCCCACCCCCAACACTGGCATGTTCCGTGTCCTGAATCTCGCTTCAGTTTATTCCTAAAGGCATCCCTGGTTCCGTCTCCTGCCCCAGACTGGCCAGGTGCCCCTCTTGTGAGCGCCCAGTTTCCCACAGTTCCCTTGACCTAGCACTGGTCATGAGGAGTTGAAGGGTGTGTGCCCTTATCTATGTCCTGCTCTAAAAAATAAGCCCCAGGGGGTGCCGGTACCAGGTCTGTCTCCCAACTCATCCCCAGGGCCAGTGCAGTGCCCGGCCAGCAGGAGTCGTTCACTGAATATTTGTCAAAAGAATGAGTAAACTAATTTTCTGGCATAGAAACCTCTTCCTTTCATGCACCTCCTCTCCCTGAACCCTCTTTATTTATCCATCACTGGGCCCTACTGCTTTTTGTTGTGCATTTCTGTTAGCTTAAGCCAACCTATAAACTGCTTTCCAGAAATGGCCAAGAAGTCCCTTTCTCATGGCACATCCTGCCCCCGCCCGCAAGCCTGTGCTGATCCCCAAGCAGTGGTGCACAGCTCCTGAGTGGCAGTCCCTGCTTTGGGTCAGGCTCTCCGGACAGTGCTGGCCCGGGCAGTGGTGCACAGCTCCTGAGTGGCAGTCCCTGCTTTGGGTCAGGCTCTCCGGACAGTGCTGGCCCGAGCAGTGGTGCACAGCTCCTGAGTGGCAGTCCCTGCTTTGGGTCAGGCTCTCCGGACAGTGCTGGCCCGGGCAGTGGTGCACAGCTCCTGAGTGGCAGTCCCTGCTTTGGGTCAGGCTCTCCGGACGGTGCTGGCCCGGGCAGTGGTGCACAGCTCCTGAGTGGCAGTCCCTGCTTTGGGTCAGGCTCTCCGGACGGTGCTGGCCCGAGCAGTGGTGCACAGCTCCTGAGTGGCAGTCCCTGCTTTGGGTCAGGCTCTCCGGACAGTGCTGGCCCGGGCAGTGGTGCACAGCTCCTGAGTGGCAGTCCCTGCTTTGGGTCAGGCTCTCCGGACGGTGCTGGCCCGAGCAGTGGTGCACAGCTCCTGAGTGGCAGTCCCTGCTTTGGGTCAGGCTCTCCGGACGGTGCTGGCCCGGGCAGTGGTGCACAGCTCCTGAGTGGCAGTCCCTGCTTTGGGTCAGGCTCTCCGGACGGTGCTGGCCCGAGCAGTGGTGCACAGCTCCTGAATGGCAGTCCCTGCTTTGGGTCAGGCTCTCGGGACGGTGCTGGCCCCGAGCAGTGGTGCACAGCTCCTGAGTGGCAGTCCCTGCTTTGGGTCAGGCTCTCCGGACGGTGCTGGCCCGAGCAGTGGTGCACAGCTCCTGAATGGCAGTCCCTGCTTTGGGTCAGGCTCTCGGGACGGTGCTGATCCCCGAGCAGTGGTGCACAGCTCCTGAGTGGCAGTCCCTGCTTTGGGTCAGGCTCTCCGGGACGGTGCTGATCCCCGAGCAAAAGTCCGAGCCACCTGCTAGGTGAGGGGACACAGCATGGAAGCCCCTCCAGCACCCCTCCAGCACCCCTGCGACACCTGCCAGCAGGCCCTGGAGTGAGGACAGCAGTGACCAGTCAGCCCAGGCACCTGGCTGCAGACCTGGAGCAGGGAGCAGGGGGCGGGCGTGCGAGCAAGGCCTCGCTGGACACACACTCCAGAGCACTACAAAGGCTCGTTGTTAAGATCCCCTGTGTCAAGGTGGTTTGTTGCATCTCGGTGTGCTTCCTGGTAGCCGACCTTAGGTGACACTGTTTCCATCCAACACACAGGTTGATACTTCGAAGTTCCCTGAGGGTGAGGGCCAGCTGGGCCTTAATCTCCAGCAGCTTAGAGTACAGACCCCAGATCTGTTTTTAAGGACAGAATTAGAAAGTTGGCCCAAAGTTTTAGGGAACCAAGGTCGTCTTACATTCTCCTCACCTCACTTTACTTCTACTTCCACACCCCCACCCCCAAAACACAGAATTTAACTTAATTTCTGTCCCTGGACACCGCCCGAAGGACCCACATACCGCTTGCACTGGGACCCTTGCACGAGCCTGTGTGGGGCTCTGCAGCCTGCTGGCCTGCTGCAAGGGACGGGCTCCTGCGCAGCCACCAGCAAGTCGCCGAACCTCCGTGTTTCAATTTTCTTGTCTGTAAAATGGGTGTCATAATTCTACCCAATTCCAGGGGTTTTGAAAACCATCTATCCATCCCTTCATCCCTCCCTCCCTTCCTCCCTCCCTCCCTTCCTCCCTCCCTCCCTCCATCCATCCATCTATCTCTCCCTTCCTCCCTCCCTCCCTCCATCCATCCATCCATCCATCCCTCCCTCCCTCCATCCATCCATTCCTCCCTCCCTCCCTCCCTCCCTCCATCCATCCATCCCTCCCTCCCTCCCTCCCTCCCTCCATCCATCCATTCCTCCCTCCCTCCCTCCCTCCATCCATCCATCCATCCATCCATTCCTCCATCCATCCATCCATCCATCCATCCATCCATCCATCCCATGCCCACTCACTGAGGGCCTCCTGTGCCAGGCGCTGCTCTAGGCGCTGGGGCTGACCACTAAGCCAATGGAGGAACAGTCTGTCCTGTGAAGTTCACATTCTCTCAGAGGGAAACACACAGTGAAGAATGAACAGTCCAGGCCGGTTTGGCTCAGCGGTTAGAGTGTCGGCCCGTGGACCAGAGTCTCAGGTTCAGTTCCCACTAAGGGCACGTACCTCCGTTGCAGTTTGTTCGCGGCCTGGTTGGGGTCGTGTGGGTGGCAGCTAGTCGATGTGTGTCTCTCACATCGATGTTTCTCTCTCTCTCTTCCTCCCTCTCTCCCTCTTGCTCTATCTGAAGATAATGCAAAAATGTCCTCGAGTGAGGATTTAAAAAAAGGACAGAATGAACAGAATAAAGAAGGAATTCTGTGGTCTGATGGAAGGTAAGTACAATTGCACAAAGTGGACGGGACAGGAGGCTCGGGCGGGTGGAGAGGGAGCTGGCATGTGGGCCCTGCTGTAATCTTAGAAGCGTCAGGGTGGGTCTCACCGAGAAGGTGCATCTGAGACCAGGCCTTGCAGGTGTCTGGAAGGAGAGTGTGCGGCAGGGAACTTCCAGGGCAACGGCTGAGGAGCCTGTGTGCTGGGAGCTGAGTGTGGGGGAGGGGAGGACACAGCGCCGCGGTTCACTTGGGGCCTAGGCCAGGGCCTGGCTCTGAGTCAGTGGGCACCATGGGAGGGCTTCAGGGAGACCTGAGGCTTGCGGGGGGCCAGCACTGTGCCCACCGTGGAGTGAGCCCTCCAGCTTCGTTTGGGAGCAGGTGGCGACTTGTGGAGTTGCTGGCACTGCATCCGCCCAGGAGGCAGCAGGGCCCCATGGCCCTGCCAGAAGTGTGTGAGCCTTTGCTTGGCTGGTGACATCGCTCTGTCCCCCTCGGTACTTCTTGGTATACGCAGCTCCAGGAAGCAGGCAGGCAAATTTGCGTGAGGATGACTCTTGAGTTTAGTGGTAGGAATCTTCGTGTTGGTAGAAACAATGTCACTGAGGTCAGCTACCAAGAAAGAGTCCCAGGACCTCAAGAAGAACTCATCTTGGGCCCAGAGGGAGTGTCAGCTACTCTCTGAGTTGACAGTTAATCCCTATAAACACAGAACTCCAGCGTGGGCACTTGGCCAAGAGTGACTGCCGAGGGACTGTGACATTTTCTGCACCATCAAGCACTGTCTGTCCCAGCAAATGGAACACATTGGGCAGGACTGATATTCTATGTCAACCCCATGTGAGGAAGCAACCCCCAGCTGGGCTCTGTATAGATGGGTCAGTGTCTCCATCCTCCCTGGCCAAGTGCTTGGGCACAGGCTTGATGCCTTTGGAGTGGCAAGGACCTGGGGTTCTTGAAAATAGGGCAGAGACTGTTAGGACCAAAGAGAAAGGGCATGGGCAGTGGGCATGCTCTTAATTAGACAGGAGAAAGCTTAGAGCCAATAATGTGAATATAAGAACTGACATGTCCTATGTGTGCCCTAAGCTGCTGAGATGGTCAAACCAGCTAAGCTGTGAATCACCTGTGTGTGTGTTTCCCTTATTAATTTTAGAGAGAGAAGAAGGGAGAGAGAGAGATAGATAGAAATATTGATGAGAGAGAACATTGACTGGCCACCTCCAGCATGCCCCCCCTGGGGATCAGGCCCAGAACCAGGGCATGTGCCCTGTCTGGGAATCAAACCGGGACCTCTTGGTGCCTGGGTCGATATTCAACCACTGAGCCACATCAGCTGGGCTCACCTGTGTTATTTTTTCATTACACCTAGCCGCCCACCCCTTTTCCAAACCTACTCCAGGGTTTCTCCAGGCCTCAGCCCTCACTCTTAGACCGCGGGGACCTACTGAGGTGACACAAGGCAGGCAGCCAGTTGCCCCAGTGAGCTCTGACTCTCACCAGCCAAGTGACACTGTCCCAGTGGTTTAGCAGCAGTTAGCTTCAAGGGCTCGTAGAGCAGAGCTTCTCAAACTCCAATGTGCGCGTGAATCTCCAGGGCACTGTCCGCAAAGGCATGTTCTGATTTGGTCAGTGGGTCTGAGATGGGACAGGAGCCTTCTCGCTGGAACAAGCTCCCAGGTGACGATAACGGTGACGGTGATGCTGCTGAGTGACAAGATTGTCTGATGGCGTGGTCAGCATTCTGGCTGCACATTAGAATCACTGGGAAACTCGAGCCAAATATAATGTCCAGCACTGCCCTTGCAGATATTCCAATTTAACTGGTTTAGGGTGAGGGCTGAGCCCTGGAGGTTTAAATAATCTGAGCAACCAGGATTAAAAAGCACTGATTCAGTTCATGCTCCTCACACACTAGGACTTTAAGTAGGGAACTATCTAATGTATCGTCCAAGCTGGAAGACATTTTAGAGTGAAAAGGGTCACAGGTGATAGTCACACAGGTTCAGCAGGTGTAAACTGAGGTATTGCTGGGAAAATCCAGATGTGCTGTCAATTTCAGAGTAGCCTGGTGGGGACTCAGGCCTTCCCAAGATAACAGAGATGGTTGGTGATAGAATCTACACTTGGAAACCAGGCACCTGAATCTGTTTTTTCTTTTAATCATATTTTATTTTTCAATTACAGTTGGCATACAATATTTTATCAGTTTCAGGTGTACACCTCAGTGATTAGACATTATATAACTTACTAAGTGACCATCCTGATAAATCTCGAACCCATCTGACACCATACATAGTTATTGCAATATTCCCTAGGCTGTACTTTATACCCCCAGGCTATTCTGTATCAACTAATTTGTACTTAATTCTTCACCTTTTTTACCCATCACCAAATTCCCCTTCCCATCTGGCAACCATCAAAATGTTCTCTGTATCTGAATTTGTTTCTGTCCTACTTGTTCATTTATTTTGTTTTTTTTTTAGATTCAATTGTTGGTAGATATGGTTTATTGCCATTTTCTTATTCATATTTTTTCTTTTCCTTCTTCTTAAAAGAGACTGTTTGACATTTTATGTAATAATGGTTTGGTGATGATGAACTCCTTTAGCTTTTCTTGTCTGGGAAGCTCTTTACATGCCCTTTGATTCTAAATGATAGCTTTGCTTGGTAGAGTAATTGTGGTTGTACACCTTTGCTTTTCACCACTTTGAATATTTCTTGCCACTCCCTTCTGGCCTGAAAGTTTCTATTGAGCACTCAGCTGACAGTCTTATGGGAGCTCCCTTGTAGGTAACTGATGGCTTTTCTCTCGCTACTTTTAAGATTCTCTCTTTGTCTTTAACCTTTTGCATTTTATTTTATTTTATTTATTATTATTTTTTGTAATCCTCACTCGAGGATATTTTTCCATTTATCTTCAGATAGAATCGGGGGGGTGGGGGAGAAACATGATGCAAAAGAGACACATTGATTGGTTGCCTCCCAAATGACCCCGAACAGGGCCTGGGACTGAACTGCAACTGAGGTACGTGCCCTTGACCAGAATCGTATCCATGACTCTTTGGTCCACAGGCCAACACTCCAACTGCTGAGCCAAACTGACCAGGGATAACCTTTTGTATTTTAATTATGATGTGTCTTGGTGTGGACCTCTTTGGATTCATCTCCTTTGGGGCTCTCTGTGCTTCCTGGACTTGTATATCTGTTTCCTTCACCAAGTTAGGGAAGTTTCCTGCCATTATATTTTTTAATAGGTTTTTAATTTCTTTCTTTCTCTCTTCTCCTTCCAGCACACCCATGATACGAATATTGGTACTCTTGAAGTTGTCCCAGAGGCTCCTTACACTATCCCCATTTTTTTTTTTTTTATCATCCTCACCCGAGGACATTCTACCATTTTTTGTTCAGATAGAGTGGGAGGGAGAGAGAGGAACAGAGGGAGAGAGAAACATCGACGTGAAAGGGACACATCGAGTGGCTGCCACCCGCACAACCAACCAGGGCTGGGAACAAACTGCAACCGAGGCACATGCCCTTAGCGGGAACCGAACCCGGTCTCTGTGGACGGCAGGCCGACGCTCTAACCGCTGAACCAAACCGGCCAGGGCCCCATTTTTTTTTTTTTAATTATTCTTTTTCTTTTTGCTGTTCTGACTGGGTGTTTTTGCTTCCTTATATTCCAAATCACTTATGTGCTCTTCTGCTTCATTGATTCCACCGTTGATTCCTTGTAAATTATTTTTCATTTCAGTTAGTGTATCCTTTATTTCCAACTGTTTTTTTTTAATGGTTTCTATGCCTTCTTTTTATGCTGCTGAAGTTCTTACTAAGTTCACAGAGCATCTTTATAACCAAAGTTTTGAATTCTGCATCTAGTAGATTGCTCATCTCCATTTTGTTTAGTCCTTTTTCCAGAGTTTTATTCTGTTCTTTCATTTGAGACATGTTTTTTTGTCTCCTTATTTTAGCCACCTTCCTGTGTTTGTTTCTATGTATTAAGTAGAGCTTCTACATCTCCTGGGCTTAATGGAATGGTCTTATGTAGTAAGTGTTCTGTAGGAACCTGTGGTTCAGCCTCCTTGTTCACCCAAGCTACGCACTCCAGGTGTGTCCCCCCCCTCCCTGTGTGGGTCATGTACACTCTCCTGTTGTAGTTGAGCCTTGATTGTTGTTGGAATATCAGTGGGAGGGATTTATCCCCAGGCCAACTGCCTGCGAGGTCTGGCTGCAACCACCAACCACCATGGAGGGTCAGCTGTGCAGGGCCCACCCCCCAGAGCAGGACTTTCTTCAGCAGGGCTCTGGTGCCTGCTGAGTCAGCCTGAGTGTGTCGCTTGTGGAGGTGGTTGGGTGACGGTACTTTGACGTGGTCAGAAGCTGTTCACTGGGTGTAATGACTTTGGGGCCTCCTGGAGGGGCAGGCCGAAGTCAGCCACCAGGCATGAGCTACAGAGCAGTTTGCAGATGGCTGCTACTTGTGCTGGGCTTCAGGTTGCTCAGGTGAAGCCAAGCTGTGAACCAAGGCCAGCTGCTGCTAGTAACCCGAACACCTGACTCAACTGAATTCTCATTTTACTTCTGATAAACTTCATTACTTAGTCTGTGAAATGGGAATAAGAATGCCTATCTTGTCAAGTCTAGTCTAGGGTGACTATGAATATAAATGGAGGCCATGATCTGTGAAAATGTGTTTTAAAGGGTTGAGCTACTCAGTGGAATTGAAGGCATTGTTGTTATTGAGTTGGTGGTTGCCAGAGCCATCTGGAATCTACCCATCTTGAGTTACAGTGACATCAGCTATTTGAATAAGAAATAATAAATGGGGCTTATTAGCTAAAATAACTTCACCAAATAAGGAAAGTGAGGAAATGGGACCAGAAAGGCATTTAGCAGAGAGGAATGCCATCTGCTGGTCCTGGCTGAGCAGAGGCAGGCTTGCAGGGTCAGGGTAAGGAAAGACTCTCAGAGTGGCCCACAAACTCAATGGGAATCAGCGATGCCATCTCTGAGAGTGATGAAGTCTCTACGGTACATAAGTGGAAGCATGGTTTGTCTCAACCACGAGATCGTCGTGGTGGACCTGTCGGGTCTGAGGCTGGTGCCCATGAAGAGGGTAGAGATGACACTGGATTAAACTATTCAGGCAGTGGAGGTGGAAACTAGGGGCTCGATAGAATTCCTTTCAGCCTCCACATTTTACAGGTGACAACACTGAGGCCTGGCAGTGCTGAGTGAGTTACTCAATCATCAGCAGTTAACAGCTGAGCCCAGCCTGGGCTCAAGGTGCTGAGTCACCCCTCCAAGTCTGTGCCTAGTGTGCTGATGTCAGAAGGAACGCTATTGGAGCCTCAACAATAATAACCACAGTGCCATTATAACATCCCCGCAACCAACAATAATCCTTCCTCTATTATCACTAATACTCTGTCACTGTTCAACTTTCCCCAAGACATCTTATAGACCTATCTTTGTGGCTGGTTTGTTCAAATCAAGAGCTGCACTCTCTGGCACCCCCCACGTTGCCTTCAGTTCATAGGTCTCTCAAGTCACTTGAATTTGTAATAGTTCCCCCTCCCTTTGTATGCCATTTATTTGTTGAGAGAAGAACAGCTGTGTTACCTGTTCTGTAGCATGTACCACTTCACGTGCCGAGTGCGTCCTGTGGTGCTTTTGAGCATGTCCCTGTGCGCTGTGCTTCCTATAGCTCCAGAGCGTGGCCTGAGCTGGGCTGTGTCTGTGCTGACACCTTCCCCAGGTGTTCACGTGCCGCGTGGTGTTCCATCCGGAGGCTCAGAAAGTAACATCAGGCTGAATCTGTGCTTAAAAGGGAAACAGTGATCTGTCATTATACCTCTGTGCAAACCCTAGATGTACACCACCAGGAGTGAACCCTGATGTGGACCACGAACTTTGGTGATAACGATGTTCATGTAGGTTCATTGATTGTAACAAGTGTACCATCTGGTGGAGATGTTGATAGTGGAGACACTGGGAAATCTCCACCTTCTCATCAGTTTTGGTTCAAGTAAAACAATTGCCTGACAAACTCCGGTGTAGGGAGGATGAGGAAGGGAGGAAGAGGAAACAAGAATAGCAAACAATGGTTGTTGAAATTGGGTAATGTGTACATGGGTTTGTTGTACTATTTTCTCTACTTTCGTTGTGTATTTGAGATTTTCTATAACAAAAATTAAACAACACACTGCTGAGAAATGTCCCTAAGAAGATGGGGCAGACATGTCGCTTGCTTCTAACCCAATGTCACCTATTCTTTTTCTTTTTACAAAGAATCTCAACTCTGCTCAAGCACACTCTGCTCAAGCACGCTCTGTGGGCTCCCTGGCCAGGTGCAGTGGGCACCCCAGCCTCGGGAGTGAGGGCGGCCGACGCTGCCAAGGAGGCTCTGCGGTGTCAGCTGCTCATGAGATGGCCCATGAGAAGTGTTCAACAGAGGAACCACTCAAAAAACATCCCTTGTGCTCATTATGGTCGTTCACAGCAAACCCACTTCACCGATGACTGTGCGGCCCAGAGAGAGTCCAGGCCAGGACCCCGGTCTGTGCCCAGCTCTGGGCCACACCCCAGGTGCTGGGCGTCTGCACTGGGTGTCCTCTCTAGGTTGGTTGTACTTCCAGAGATGTGTCATTAGGGGAAAAATGTTTGGGGAACAATGAGACAATATTTAGCCTTATGGTGATATTTTCTGCATTTTTCTGACTATAAGAATCTTCTTGAGCATTTGCTAAAATGCAGATTCTAGAGAAGGGGCCAGATAATGTCCATTTTTAACGAAACACCTTCTTCCCCATGTGATCCTCATTATCAAGCAAGTTAGAAAAACGATGCTTCATGGCTTTGAATATAGGCCCAGGCGAAGGCGAGCTGCTAACTCGATGCAGGGAAGGTACTCCGTGCTCAGCTGCGCCCCATTTCCAGCAGCTGCTGATGGGCCGTTCAGAGGGGATCCAGCTGGGCACTGCGGCCCCTGCAGGGCTGGGCCACCCTGCCTGTTCCGAGCAACTAACCACCTGGCAATAAACTGGCCCTTGGCCCACTGCTCATTGGACTCCTGACCAGACTGAGACAAATCCTTTCTCTCAGGAGTTTTGAATTAGAGTAGAAATTCTAGACTAGCAGTTGTTGGGCACCAGGTTCATAAGCGCTTGTGAGGTCATGGTCAGTGCAAGCGAAGTGATGGCAAAAGCTAGACGTTTTCTTAAAAAAGGCAGCGGAGGGAGGAGTGGGGGGCAGCGGGGGTGGGGAGAGCAGGAAAGGGAAAAGGAGAGAGGAAGGGGGAGGAAAGGGGGTGAAAATACCGAAATGAGAGTGGAGAGAAAAGGGAGAAAGAATTGAGTGGGTGTAATAGTGTCCTGACAAGAAAATATATTCACAAGAACCTCAGAAAAGGACTTTATTTTTTAAAAGGGTCTTTGCAGATGTATTTAAGTTAAGGATCTAAAACTGAGACGACTGTGGGTTTAGGGCAGGCCCTGAGTCCGGTGGCCGGAGTCCTTACAGGTGAAAAGGGAACTCTGACCCAGAGGCAGGGGAGGCCGTGGAAGCTGAGGCTGGGGGGAGCCATGTGTCCACGCCAGGAATGCCAGGATTGCTGATGGCCACCGGTCCTGGGACAAAGATAAGGAGCCTCCCCGCAGGCACCTCGATTTCAGACGTCCAGCCTCCACACAGATGCATGCTGGTTTATGGCCCGCCTAGGAATGCATGCAGCCTAAGCGATGCAAACTAAAGCCTAGGAGAAGGGGGGGGGGAGCAGAGGGGAAGGGGCAATAGGGGTCCTGCCGGGAGGAGCTGGAGAGGGCATGACCCACTGCCCCTCGGCCCCTCCCCAGGAGCCCTGCCCTTGACATCCTGGCTCATTCAAGGATTGGACTCAGGTTCCTGAGGGGCCCTTGTAGGTTGACAGGACACCTCCCTCCCCAACCCAGGTTTCTGTGGGACGTGGACAGAGCTGCAGTGAGGCCCATCAGCTGGGTAGCTTAGGCCAGGTGGGTGTGTAGGAGGAGGCGCAGCTGGTAACCGGCTGCTCTTTGTGAACGGACAGCCCAGAACGGCCGTGCCTGCCCTTACCTCCCTGGCCAGGTGGCCTCCTGGGACCACTGCCAATGGCAGGGCATGTCCTGTCTTCTGTACCCAGCTTCCCCAGGGGCTCAGTGGCTGCCTCTGCAGCAGTGCCGTCCTGACCCTCAGCAGGGTGGCCGGTGAAGTCCCTGCTACGATGACCCAGCTCCTGTCACTTTCTCTCACATAGGATTATTTCTATCAATGATTGGTGCTGACGTTTCTGAACCCTCCTGTGCACAGGCACCGTGCTGAATGCTCTCCAGGCCTCGCCTTGGCGGATCCTCCCGATCACTCTAGGAGTCGGTGGTGCCGTGATCTGTGATCTCCGTCAGAGGGGAAACCGCGGTGGATCAGGAGGAGCAGGTCCCCAGCAGGAGAGCAGTAGGCCAGGACTTGAGCCCACAGGCTGCCCTTCCATAGCTGTCTCCGCCTCTCTGTGAGAGCACCTCCCACAGGGTGCTTCTTACTCTCCCGAGTGTTTTCACACGTCCCTGTTAGTGAGCCTAGGTTTTCATCAGCATTTTACTGTGAGAATGAAGACCTGAACAGGTCTTCCCTGGGGTCTCCCCGGTTCTTGGCGTCTGTACCTGGCATCTCACGTGGAGGGCTGGGAAATGGAGGAAAGTGGAGAGGGAAGAGGGGATATGAAGTTCACTTTACTCTGATGTGCAGATCTGAAGACAAGGCCTGGACAAATGTATTGAGGTGACATTGATTAATAAAATTATATGGGTTTCAAGTATGCAATTCTATGGTACATCATTTGTATATTGCACTGTGTGCCGTCCAAAGTCAAGTCTTCCTGCCACCCTGTACCTCCCCCAGCCCAGCCTTGCCAGGGCCACCACATAGGATTTGGCTTCCCAGAAACGGGCTGGAGACCTGGAGACAGACCTCTTCCCGGAGATGTGGTGCCCAGGAGGAGCCTTGCCGCCCTCATCTGACACATGCAACAGAAATGTTCACCTCAAAACCACACTTGCAATGTATCTTGTTTGCTGTATGTCAAATAGCCTGTTAATAAAGAGATTTTCAAAAGCACAAAACTGTGTTGTTTGGGAATGCATGCGTAGGTGTTTTAATAATGCAAATAAAAGTGCCTTACCTGAGGGGGAGGGAGAGAGCTGTGCCCTAGATAGGACAGAGGCTTCTGAGGTATGAAAACTTACCTTCCCTTAAACTACAAGTATAACTTGCATTATATTTCTATTGGACAGAGCTGTCTTAGGGAATCCTTCGTTTCCCAGGCACATCTGCAAGTTTTCTGCACTCCCATGGGGAGTCATTCATTTGAATCTGGAAACAGAGATTTATTTCAAGGAGCAAAGGGCATCTAACAACAGCTTTTACTCTCTCAGCCTTCGATTCCCCTGAACACAGTTTTTTGGTTTGTTTGTTTCTTGCAATTTCTCCAGTGGAGATGATGCCGTCCACCCATAAATTCCAGTGGCTCGATCTGCTTGACCGAAAACATCATTTCTATGCACACCTGCAGTAGAGGTTCTTTTTTGGTCCTAGTTGGCTGAGCAGGTCCTGCTCCTAAGCCCGAAAAGCTCTGTTCTGGAACAAGTTCATAAGTGGGATCTACAGGCATGAAAAAGTTGGAGGAGGAGGAGGAAGAGAGTGCAGCCCGGCCAGGACAGAGGGCACCTGGGCGGGGGGGCGGGAGGGGGCTGCTTCCAAGGCCGAGATGGGCTGCTTTCTGATCTGGGTGCTGGATGGCATGTGCATGATGATATGTATATGATACATGTGCATGGTGACATGCACATGGTGATGTGTGCATGGTGACATGTGCATGATGATGTGTGCATAGTGACATATGAATGATGATATGTGCATGGTACATGTGTATGGTGACATGTGCATGATGACATGTACCTGGTGATGTGTGCATGATGATATGTGCATAATGTATGTGTATTGTGACACATGCATGGTGATGTGTGCATGATGGTGTGTGCATGACACATGTGCATAGTGATGTGTGCATGGTGACATGTGCATGATGCACGTGTATGGTGACACATGCATGGCAACATGTGCATGGTGATGTGTGCATGATGATGTGTGTATGGTGCCAGGGCATAGACAGTGCTGCGGTCTCTGCATCCCTTGCTGGCTTTGAAGAAGCAACCATCCATGTTGAAAACTCTACTTGGGAGGAACACATCATGTGGTGTCCTCTAGGAGCTGAGGGTGGCCTGTGTCCAATAGTCAGCAAGAAACTGAAACCTTCTGTCCTAAACTGCCAGGAACCGATTTCTGCCAACAACCTAAAGGACCTTGGGAGCAGATCTTTCCCTGTCGAGCCTCACTGACCCAGCACCCCCGGTGAGACCCTGAACAGAGGCCGAGCTAAGCCCGGGCTCCTGACACATGAGGGCTGGTAGAACGTAGTAAACCATAAACCGGATGTTTAAGCAGCTGTGTTTGTGGTAATATTGTTACACAGTAATAGAAAACTGATACAACAGCAAGAAAAAAATGGAGCTCAGCACCCGACCTGCAGTGGGCTGTCAGTTGAATTTTGTTGAATGAAAGAATCCTAAAATAATGAGTTTTCAAGACCTCAATATCTCTCTCTCTCTCTCTCTCTCTCTCTCTCTCTCTCTCACACACACACACACACACACACACACACAGGCTTCAGGCATTCCTTATGGATCATTTAGTGCATAAGGGGAAACCTTTTGGAAATACTTCCTTAAAGATGAAATTAATATATATTCACTGTAGAAATTTTGGAAAATACAAGTTAGCAAAAAGAACAGAAACCCACCAGTTTCTTTATTGAACATGTACTAATTTTGTGATACTCATAAGTAACTATTATTGACGTATATAAAGATGACATTGATTTTGTGCACTTATAAAAATAATACTTGCTTGTTTGAACAAAGTTTGGAAGACATAAAAATAAATAAATAAAACGAGAAATGAAAAGCCACCAGTAATCGTACACAGAGACGGCCCTGTGAACATGGCATGTCACCTGTGTGCGTGTGTGCAGCACTGCTCGGGCCGCTGTGGCGTCCCACAGACTGGGTGGCTCCAACAACAGACATGGATTTTCTCATAGTTCTGGAGGCTGCAAGTCCAAGGTGTTTGGGTTCTGGTGAGAGCCTTGCTCCTGGCTTACAGAAGGCCAGCTTCTGGTTGTGCCCTCAAATCGGCAGGGCGTGTGGGCAGAGCTGCTGTCTGGTGTCTCTTCTTATAAGGAACTAATCCTATTGTTCCCCTAGGAATAGTTTCTTATAAGTCCCACCATTATGACCTCACTTAACCTTCATTTTCTCTTGTAAAGTTTATCTCCAAATATAGTCACAAGGGGGTTTGGGCTTCAACATATGATTTTTGATGAGGCAATTCAATCCATGTCATTGAGTGCATAATTTTTTAAATTGAAAGCAGGATTTTGTTCTGTTTCACTTAGTAGCGTCCCGTTTGCTCACACCATTCACTGTTCTGCATTATCGTACTGGGTGCGTAGTATTCCTGCCATGGCTGCACCGCGGTGTGCTCTCGGTGTCGAAGCGACTCTGCACGCTTGGGTAGTTAGCTGGTTTCACCTCTTTTCCATTATAGATGATGTGGGAATTCATATGCTTGCTGTTTACGTTTTGTGTATTTACATAATTGATTTCTTCAGGATGGCTAGACAGCATCACCTTGGAGAATGTATCAAATAGGAGCCCTGTATCTTTGCCTTTGTTCTAAGCAGAGAACAGAATGGCAGATATTAGGAATTTAGATTTTAAGTTTCCCCTATGGCATTAGGAGTCTCAGCTCAAGGAACCATGTTATTATGGAGCAAAGGAGTTAGTTACCCAGGAGGGTCTGTGTGAGAAGGAGCTCCCAGGAGGCCTCTGGCATGTGTGTGCGGTGCCCTGAGGCCAGTGTGGCAGTCTTCAGTGCCTTTGGACTCCTGTCATGGAGGCTGAGTGCCATTTCACAAAGCAGAGAAGAAACTGGCAAGGGTATGGTGACTTGTGCTCTAGATGGGAGGAAGTGAGGGCAGGAGAGACCGTGCCCGCAGACACATGGCGAGGCTCCTGAGAGCTGGTGATGGGAGTGGTGTTAGGAGTGGGGTGGGGCCAGGGGCTCAGCCTACTCAAATCCTGCTTTAGACCATGTTCCTCAGGAAAGACGGGTGGAGAGAATGGATCTAGACATACAGTGCAGTCGGCATTTGCTGGCTTTGCCTGCCCAGCTCTCATTCTCCATTCTTCTAATCATACACCCAAGCCCTTACCAATCTGTGTCCAGGGCGGACAGAAAACCCAGGCCTGACCAATCCATTAGCAGGTGTAGCAATAGGCTTATGACCAACGCAGGCCTGCCAGGACTCCTGCTGTTCCAAGAGAAATAAAGGGCTCCATTGATCTTTGCTGGCAGAATGTAAGCCTGTACTTGCTGATGGTGGTACTTACCACTCAAGAGCACAGTGGAGGTGAGAAATAAAGAAACAGTGAGTCTCCCCCTGGCCAGGGTGACTCAGTTGTTTGTACATCATCCCATGTACCCAAAGGTTGCTGGTTCGATTCCCAGTCAGGGCACATGCCTGGGTTGCAGGCTTGATCCCTGGAAGGGGGGCGTGCAGGAGGCAGCCTATTGATTTTTTTTCTATCTCTCTCTCTCTCCCTTCCTCCCTCTCTAAAAATCAATTTTAAAATATTTTTTAAAAAAGAGAAGAACATAGTGAGTCTTGAGAGTGTCGGAGTTCCTGAGTGCACCATGCCAGAGCCCCCTGAAGCATGCGTGTCCCCCACCCACTGGCCTCCCCTGCCCACACCCTCCCCACAGCTCTTTTTTTGTTTTTTGTTTTTTAAGCCAATTTGAATTTAATTTCTTTTTCACTGGTAGCCAAAAGGGAATCAAAGACCTTTATGTGTCACTGGGGCTCCCCCTGTACCTGGATGCAGAGGTCTGGTGAGACCTTGTTACCCAAGTTCACAGAATCCCCATAACAGGACCAGCGCCACCTAAAAACAAGCCGCCCCCACCCCCCACCCCCGGTGAGAAGAGAGCGGGAGGGAGACATCTATCCACAAGGCTGAGGGCTGAGGGGCACGGACCCGTGAGAGGCAGAGTGCACAGGCTGTCCTCTCTTCCAGCCCCGCCACAGAGCAGGGGTGAGGGCTGAAGGGCGCGGACCCGTGAGAGGCAGAGTGCACAGGGCTGTCCTCTCTTCCAGCCCCGCCACAGAGCAGGGGTGAGGGCTGAAGGGCGCGGACCCGTGAGAGGCAGAGTGCACAGGGCTGTCCTCTCTTCCAGCCCCGCCACAGAGCAGGGGTGAGGGCTGAAGGGGCGCGGACCCGTGAGAGGCAGAGTGCACAGGGCTGTCCTCTCTTCCAGCCCAGCCACAGAGCAGGGGTGAGGGCTGAAGGGCGCGGACCCGTGAGAGGCAGAGTGCACAGGGCTGTCCTCTCTTCCACCCCCGCCACAGAGCAGGGGTGAGGGCTGAAGGGGCGCGGACCCCGTGAGAGGCAGAGTGCACAGGGCTGTCCTCTCTTCCAGCCCCGCCACAGAGCAGGGGTGAGGGCTGAGGGGCACGGACCCGTGAGAGGCAGAGTGCACAGGCTGTCCTCTCTTCCAGCCCCGCCACAGAGCAGGGGTGAGGGCTGAAGGGGCGCGGACCCGTGAGAGGCAGAGTGCACAGGGCTGTCCTCTCTTCCAGCCCAGCCACAGAGCAGGGGTGAGGGCTTAAGGGTGCGCGGACCCGTGAGAGGCAGAGTGCACAGGGCTGTCCTCTCTTCCAGCCCGCCACAGAGCAGGGGTGAGGGCTGAAGGGCGCGGACCCGTGAGAGGCAGAGTGCACAGGGCTGTCCTCTCTTCCAGCCCAGCCACAGAGCAGGGGTGAGGGCTGAAGGGCGCGGACCCGTGAGAGGCAGAGTGCACAGGGCTGTCCTCTCTTCCAGCCCAGCCACAGAGCAGGGGTGAGGGCTGAAGGACGCGGACCCGTGAGAGGCAGAGTGCACAGGGCTGTCCTCTCTTCCAGCCCAGCCACAGAGCAGGGGTGAGGGCTGAAGGGCGCGGACCCGTGAGAGGCAGAGTGCACAGGGCTGTCCTCTCTTCCAGCCCAGCCACAGAGCAGGGGTGAGGGCTGAAGGGCGCGGACCCGTGAGAGGCAGAGTGCACAGGCTGTCCTCTCTTCCAGCCCAGCCACAGAGCAGGGGTGAGGGGAGCCACACCCAGGCCTGGCTGACTTGGGGCTCAGTTACTGCTGTTACACCTTTTGGGATCATGGCCCATCAAGGACTTTGAATTGGACCCAAACCTCCATCCTTGCTCTGTGGGATGGGGCGGGGGAGGGGCTAACAAGTTTAGGGCAAGAGGCCAGTAGGAGTGTGTCTCAGGACACAGAAGGTTCCAGTGACTTGGCCTTGTCATCCCCTTGCAACAGGCTGCCCACTGATCAGCCAGCTTCCCAGCCTTTCCTGCACCTGTTGTCTCAGCCCCTCAGCACGGCTGCTTCTCTGCGCTTAGCCCGAGTGTCCCAGACTCAGCACTGGTGGCTGGCGTTCCTCGTGCCTGCGGACAGCAGTTTGGGGCGCATGGGTCTGACCAGACCGTGGTTGGGGGCAGTGCTCCCATGATGCATCAGTGCCTGGCTTTTCTTTAGAGCAGAACATCCCGAGAAGGTCCCAGAATCCCTGGTTCATGCCTCTCAATCCAGGCTGAAAGAGTGTGTCTGAAAACCTGCGCCATCATCAGGTGCCCGGAATACTGGGCACTGAGCTCTTTCCTCTCACACTTTCCACCCACACACCCCCTCCTGCCCGAGCATGCAAGTCTGTGATCACGTGAACCAGACTGTCACCTAGGCCACAGGTGTTCCCTATTTGTCTTAGCTCCCTCAGCGGTACACGCAGGGCCCCATCCCGGAAGGTTGGCACTGGAAGCCACTGGCACACCTGCTAGGTGACAGACTGGCATGAGGTACATCAGCACCAGGCGCTCCCACCTGTCACGAAAGGCCACCGGAATAGCCCCAGCCCGGTCTTCTCGCCCCCAGGTAGAAAGGTGGAAAAGAGTCCTCCTTGTTGTCACCTGCCTGGCTTTCCCTGCAGAGCTGGCTCGCCCGACCAGCAGCTCACCGGAAGGCGTTCATCAGAAAGGCACATTCCAGGTCCCCACCACACACCTACCAGGTCAGAAGCGGGGGGGAAGCCAAGCAACCTCTTTCAACAAGCCTGTGGGCGGCTCTGACGCTCGGTAGTCCGACAGCCAGGGTCGGCAGCAGGGTGCTGCGGGGTTTGCGGCTGTGCAGACAGTGCCCGCCGCGACCGCCCGGAGGCAGACCTGCACGGGCGCTGGGCTGGCTCAGGTGCAGCACCCAGTGCAGGCTTCTTCCTGACTGCACACTAGACTCGACGAGGAGCTCTGATAAATCTAATGCTTGTCCATTCGCCCTGGTGTTCTTTAGCCATCTCTCTGTCTCCTTTCTGTCCCATCCCTGACTAGCCCTGGGGCAAGGTGGGCACCTTTCTGCAACCTGCAGAAAACAAGTTCTGTCCCAGCTTCCTTCCTTCCTCCCTTCCTTCCTTCCTTCCTTCCTTCCTCCCTTCCTTCCTTCCTTCCTTCCTCCCTTCCTTCCTTCCTTCCTTCCTCCCTTCCTTCCCTCCTTCCCTCCTTCCCTCCTTCCTTCCTTCCTCCCTCCCTCCCTCCCTCCCTTCCTTCCTTCCTTCCTTCCTTCCCTCCTTCCCTCCTTCCCTCCTTCCTTCCTTCCTTCCTTCCTTCCTTCCTTCCTTCCTTCCTTCCTTCCTTCCTTCCCCAGCTGTGGAAGCAAATGCTCAAAGTTCGTGTCAGATTTTCCCCTTGCTGATAGTTGGCCTTGCAGGAGTTAACACAGCCCTTGCTACCCCAGGTGTGATTCGAGAACTCATTCTAAGAGATTCAGACTTTCAGGTCAGCCCCAGACTACTGAGGAAGGATCTTCATTTTAACAGAACCCACAGGTGAGTATGCTATTAGTCTTAGAAACTCCATTCTAACCTTTCTGAGCCTCAGTTTCTCTGTTTGTAAAATGGAAATAATACCGGGGCGGGGGGGGGGGGATTACGTGAGATGAGGTGTGCAAACACAAGCATTGTGTTTTGGAAAGCCTTCAATAAATGGCAGCAAATATTATTAGCTATTAAACCACAAATGGAGCTCAGAATGCCAGGGCCCTCAGGGTGGCTGCTCTGTGCGGGGCAGGAGTGGTGGGGAGCAGGGGGCACACGCCCCACGGTTATGACTCCGAGCCAGGGAAGGGCGACATCAGCTGGCTGAGACCGAGCAAGAGTCCGGGTTCACACATGGGCATGTTCTGGGTGCTGGGAGGGGCACCCCCCTGGTCTGTGCATCTTCTCGGGACTTGTTCACTCACGAAACATCCTTGAAAACATCACGTGCCTGTTAAAATGGACATATAGTAAGTACATATGGTATAATTCCATTTATGGCAAGTTGTAGAATCAACAAAACTAAGGTGATAACAATCAAAATATCAGTTGCTTGTTGAAGGGTCAGGGAAGTGGCTAGAAGGGGGCTTGAGGGAAAGTTCTAGGGGGGTGAAAATGTTCCAGATCTTGATTGATGCGGTGGTGACATTTGACAAAACGCCTTGAGGGATAGGCTGCAATGAATTAGCTGAACTTTAATTCATTTTCATTCCTTTAATACAAAAGTTGGGCACAGAAGGGAGAGACCACCAACATCCATCCCATTTTTGGTCTGAGAATCAATCCCTGAGCTCTAAGTCCGACCTTAACCAATCACCTGTGACCTGGGGCCACTGGGGACTGCAGTGCAGCTGGAAGTCCCCAGTCAGACTCCCAGGGACCTCAAGCCAAACGTCCGGAGCACCGCTGGGCCTCTTGCAGCTCAGGGAGGGTCTCCGAGGGCACCACTAGAGCAGGCTCCTGCGACCGGGGCTTGTTTGCCTCGGAATTATTACGGCACAGCCTACACTGGGTTTATGGAGTGAAATTTGCTGCTCTCCCTGGGATTGGGAACACTTCCCAAGGTCCTGTCTGCACCTTTCTGAGCACCATTTCTCCCAGGTTCTCTCTCTGGACTGCTGGCCCTGTTCCATCTCTCCAGGTTCTCTCTCTGGACTGCTGGCCCTGCTCCATCTCTCCAGGCTGGCTGTCTTCTAGTGGCACCTGCTGTCGCTTCACTGCAGCCTCAAGGGGCACTGAACTCCTTGCCATCTTTCACCTCCCCTGTTCTAGACCACCTCCCAACTCCCTGAGCACCTTGGAGACCGTACTTTAACCAAACACAGGCCCTTCTTCACCTTGCGGTCTTGGCTCAATAAAAGCTGTTCTCTTCTTCACAGCTTTATTTCTTGTGTCCTGGGAGAACCAGCAGAAGGATGTCTGTCCTGGCAGAAGAAGCCCCCCTCCCACCTTCAGGGAAAAGCCCCAGGGATAGAGGACACTACTCCACTCAGTGGTCAACACAGAGCAGCCACCAGAACACAGGCCTCCTGACTTCCAGGCCAATTCTACTTCCTTTGACTGGCGCTGACACTCAGCCCCCACCAGAGAACTCTGTGGGGTTGGGGGGGTTGGAAAATGGACGTTTTTTAACCTTGTGTTAATGCATCCTGGCCCGGAGGGGGGAGGGGCACCTGGCTCGCCCAGGTGTGTTGGGCACTTCATTTGCATGTGAATAAGGGTTTGTTATCTTTTGGCTTTAAAGTCTCTTCCCGTAAAAAGCAAGAGATAGAGCTAGGGTGTATGCAGGAAGCCATCTCAAGAAAATAATTTACTTAAATCCACTTGTGACCTGGGGGTACCAATCTGCAAATAAATGGGACTGCATCCAGAGAGCTGGAGCATTTGCTACCTTGCAAAGCTTCCCCTCACTCCAAGCAGCACGTGCTTGTAGTTTGATTGCATTGCACCAATCCCGGCAGGCCGAGAGACACAGAACTCACTCTGCTTGACTCCTCAACATGATTCTGGGAAGACGCAAGGCCTCTGCAGCTCAGCTTCCTGACAGTAACTGCAAAGGATAACAGTGTCCAACTGCAGAGGGCCACTCAGCAGCTCCGTCAGTGAACCCTTCCCCAGAGCTGCAGTCTGCTATTAGTAGTGATGGAGCATGTCTGCTGGGTTGGCTGCCCTGGCGGCCCTCAGTGCGGAATGCTCTTTCCGAGGAAGAACCATAAAGGTGCCAACTCTAGGGACCTGGAAAAACAGGAATAGGGCCCAATGCTTCTAAGTGTTTCTAAACCCTCACTGGCATTTGGCTTCTAGCAGAAGATGTTGGTTGGAGTGCTCAGCTGAGAAATGTTTGCCTCAGAAAGTGATTCTTCAGTTTATAGCCACGGACAGACACGTCATCAAAACGGCTGCACAGATCACAG
Organism: Molossus molossus; assembly: GCF_014108415.1. Lineage (NCBI taxonomy): Eukaryota > Metazoa > Chordata > Mammalia > Chiroptera > Molossidae > Molossus > Molossus molossus. The sequence goes on from NW_023425353.1 coordinate 1,153,844, forward strand.
GAGTCAAACTGGGACAAGAAGGTGACAGGGAGGGTCTGTGTCAGGTTCTGGAAACTACAGTTGTGCTTAGAGCTGCCCAAGTAAATCCAGTATGTGTCTCAGTGACCACCGTGGACTTTGCGAAAGGAGGCACCTAACAAAAAGCGTTCCTGGTGGCTAACTGGGCTCAAATGTAAAAAACAGAGCTTACTGCTTCTGAAAAGGGGCCTCTTGTGAAAACCACACCTCAGGGAGACCCTGCAGTAAGCCCCCACACCGACTGCCCACCCCAGGGTCCCTGCTGCTGAGTCAGCCCTTACAGAGGAGTTCCTGGGATTGTATTTCAACAATAGGACTGAGACATCCCTATCCAATCACAGCTGTGCAGCTATGTCCTCATTAGCATCTTCACCAACCAATCAGGGGCTCCATTCTAACCAATCAGGACAGTGATTTTTGGACCAGTCAAACTGTGAGGTTTGGAGTCCTCATTTGCATGAGGACAGACCAATCAGGGACTGGGTAGACATGTCTCTCTTTATGAGTCGAATCCCCTGAGGCTCAGGGAGCACACCTTCCCTTTCCACAGAAAGGTCAAGCCTTGGTGTCCCTGCCCGGGGGGGAGCTGAGCGTCTGGCTGGTAAGGGGTCTCCTCACCTAAGGGCCACCTCACAGCTATGGGGCCTCAGTCCTGAGCTGATCCCCAGCCTTGTTGTGTCACAACTGAGCCGTTTGCACTGGATAAAGTTTTCTTTACTCCAAATAGGGTTCCTGTTGGTGTTGAATTGGTGCTAGTGACCAGTGGTGGACACTATCTCTGTTCAGATTCAGGGTAAGCGGCCACACAAAAAGACTGAGTTATTGTGGTCTGTATAAGATGCAAGTAATTTATCATGTCACAGTCAGAGGGGACACTTCAGGGCTGGTCAGATCACTTTGTTCTCACCACAAGGCACTTGTTCGTTTTCCCTAAGACAAGCTCCAGAACTGGCACCAGCTTTGCTTTGCTAGCCCGCTGGCCACACCAAGCGCAGGGAGATTGGGAAATGCGGTCTTTACCTGGGCGTCTCACTGAGATGCGGAGGATGAGTCGGGGTGACAACTCGCAGTCCGCCACAGCATCCTGCAGACCCCACGAGACTACCTGCAGGTGTGTAACTGAGAAGTGCAGGACTTCCCAACCCGCTTGCTCACTGGGAATAACGCAGGAGCAGTTCTGGATGCGGTGGTGACTACTGAGTAGAAATCAAAAGAGAAGGTCTGGCTTCCTGGAAGAAAACGTGAGACAGAAGCTTGTCCTATGCTACTGAGGTCTTTTCACCCCTTCGAAAGACCCATTATTAGAACACAGTGCCCACCCGTGCGCAGGAGTCTGGCCAACGGGAGGTTTCCTTCCAGCATGAGGCTTGAGCTGCAGCTGCTGACCTGACTCATCCTTGCAAGGTGAGGGGGAGGCCAGAAGGAGCTCTCCCAGAAGAAGGCGCTTTCTGTTTTCTAAAGGAAGAGGAAAGGGGAGTGGGGGAGGAACTTCCCCCTGCACTTCAAAACCCCTCATAGCTGGCCCGCGGATTCCTGAAATAATGTAATCTGCGTGTCCCTTGTACGACAGTCTGTTTGGTGGATTAGAAAGAGAAGGGAGGAGACCTCAGCGGACAGTGAGGCTCTGCAATCTTGCCCTTTAAGAGAATTTGCCGCTAAGATTTCTAATGAAACAGCCCACAGATATTTCCAAAGATGGGTTTTCCCTCAGAATAGTTATTCCTAGACCCTTCCACTTGTCAAGAAAAAATGCAGAACAGGGAAATTTCTTTTTAAAAGTTGTAGGACGGAGCTAGGGAAGACAGAGACTAACTCGGAGAGGTGACGGTTTGTTGTGGGAAGTGTAACATGCACACAGTACACCCGCTATAGCAGTCACAAGTGCCGGCCACGCTCAGCTGCCCTCTCTCACCCAGCCTGCCCTCAGTGTTGTTTTGAGTGAATTTCAGCGGTATGTTATTTTGTCTGTATATTTCAGTAAATGTCTCTGAAAGATAAGAAATCTTCACGAAAGACATAACCATAATATGTAATCACGCTTTCAAAATCTATAATAATTTCTTTATATACTGTCAGTGTTTAGCTTTCTCCAGTTCTTCCCTCCCCCACTCTTCTCTCTTTTTCAGTTGATTTATTTACATCAGGATCCACACCTGGTCTACCTGTTGCATTTTGTTGCTATGTCAGGTGTCTCTTAAATTTCTTTTAATCTACAGGCTCCCACTTCCTCTGTTTTTCCTCTTTACCCCATCAAGTGTCCCAAGGTCTAGATTTGTTCGCTTCATCCCAGTGATATCATTCAACATGCTCTTCACTCGCTGCAGTTCCTGACGACTGATTGCTACATCCTGAGCTGGGTCCTGTTCAGTGTAATTTGGCTTAATTGGTGCAAGTTCACACAACGGAGGCCCACCATGCCCGACTCTATCTCTGATGTTAGCAGACATTGGTGATCACCTGCCCAATGCACTATTTCAAAAAAGTTTGCAAAATGCAATACTCTAATTCTTTTATTTATTCTGTATTTACTAGACTACTTCTGTAGACAGTAATGTTTCCTCAGTTATGTATGGTTACTCCACAAAACAACTCATATAAGAAAGACAGGATAAATGCTAGACTCTTTCCCTTTACCAGTTTTCAGAATAAAAAAATATTTCCTTATCAGCTTCCAAAGGGACCGAGAGGCTCTTTAGATCTGTTGGGCTTTGCTGTTTATGGACACGTGAATTGTCACTTATGCAATGTAACTCAGTCTTCCGTGGCTCTCCTTACTGACGCTTAACTCCCGTCATTAGCTGCTGAGTCCTTTAGCCATGACCCCAGTAGCCTTTGCTAGCTTTCTGATATAATTAAATACCCAGAATTATCTTGTAAATTCTTTCTCTCGAACTGGAATTAGTCATTTATGAAAAATGCCTGGTTTCTTTAGTGGTAAGTGATATTTAGAGTACACAACCAGGGCGGCTCAAACAGTTTATGGGGAAATACCTTTTTAACTTGAAAATGAAGTATAAGCCTTGCAAAGATCATTTTAATTCAAGTGAGAAATAAAAATGTTCCAGAATAACACTGTCCAATAGAACTTTCAGCAATAATGGGCAGATCCCATATCTGACGTGTCCGATACAGTAGCCACATGTGGCTATTGAGACTTTGGAATGTGGCATATGCCACGGAAGAACTGATCTTTTAGATTTAATTTTAGGACTTCAGCCAGAATAGTGGAATAGGTAGATGCTGTGCTCACCTCCTCCCACAGCACATCAAAATTACAACTAAATTATAGAACAACCACCTAAAGACTAGCTGAACAGAACTCCCATAACTAAGGATGCAAAGACATCACATCAAGGCGGGTAGAGGGGTGAAGACTCAAATGTGCTGGTCCCACACCCATGTGTGGCAAGTAAGAATTGGGAGGGATATCTTGACTGTGGAGGGGCCCCCCTGAGAAGTGAGGGGTCCCAGCCCAACAACGAGCTCCCCAGTCCAAAGCACCAGTGCTGGGAAGAGGAGTCCCCATAACATCTGGAGTGAAAACTAATGGGGACTCTCCAGGCGAGAGGGAGGGCTGCTATAGACTTGGGAGAATCACGTGCTTACAGACACTCTCCCTAAGCTCAGCGAAGGAACAGGAGCTTGAACACAGCCGGGGGCTGAGCCGTCCGGATTCAGGGTGAGAGCTGGGAGAGCAGTTCTCTCGGGCAGAATTGCTGGCAGGCTCCATCAGTTCAACAGAGAACACAGCCCTTGTGAGCACTTACACACCCAACATGGGAGCACCTAAATATGTAAGAAAAATATTGACAGACAGAAAGAGATTGACAGCAATACAGTAAGAGTAGGGGACTTTAACATTCATTGACATCAAAGAATAGATTATCCTGACAGAAAATCAATAAGGAAACTGAACTTAAATGACACATTAGATCAGATGAATTTAATTGATATTCTCAAAGGATTTCAATCCAAAGCAGCACAATATACATTCTTTTCAAATACACATAGAACACCTTCTAGGGTAGACCACATGTCAGGACACAAAACAAGTCTCTGTAAATTTAAGAAGATTGAAGTCATATCAACCATCCTCTCTGATGACAATGGTATAAAACCAGAACCCAAGTACAAGAGAAAACTGAGAAACACAGACACATGGCGGCTAAGTAATATGTGACTGAGCAATGAATGGGTCAACAATGAGATCAAGGAAGAAATCAAAATATACTCTGAAAAATGTGAAAATTAAAACACAACAACCCCAAATCTGTAGAACAAAACCAAAGCACTTTTAAGGCAGAAATTCATTACAATACAGGCCTGTCTTAAAAAAAAACAAAAACAAGAAAACTCTCAGACTAACCTTATACCTAAAGGAACTAGAAAAAGAAGAATAAATAAAGTACAAAGTGAGTAAAAGAAAAGAAACAGTAATGACCAGAGTGAAAATAATGAAATAAAGTTTAAAAAAATACAAAATATCAATGAAACTAAGAGCTAGTTCTTTGAAAAGATAAACAAAATTGAAACACCTTTAACCAGACTCATTCAGAAAAATATAGAAAGATCCCAAATAAATAAAATTAGAAATCAAAGAGGAGTGACAACTGACACCACAGAAATACAAAGGATTATAAGAAAATACTACAATTATATGCCAACAAATTGGACAACCTGGAATAAATGGATAAATTCCTTAGAAACATCCCATCTTCTAAGATTGACTCAAAAAGAGAACAGATTGAGAAATACTAACAAAATTGAATTAGTAATTAAAAAACTCCCAACAAACAAAAGTCTTAAACCAGGTGGCTTTACAGGGTAATTTACCATTCAAAGAAGAATTGACACCTATCCTTATCAAACTAGTTCAAAGACTTAAAGAGGCAGGAAGTCTCTAACTCATTTCTTGAAGCTAGCATTATGCTGATTCCAAATTCAGAAAGACACTACAAAAAAAGTATAAGCCAATTAACTCTGATAAACATAGATGCAAAAATCTTCAACAAAATATTAGTTTACTGAATTCAGTAATGTATTAAAAGATCATACACCATGATCAAGTGGGATTTATTCCCAGAATATAAGGTTAGTTAAGTATCTGCAAATTAATTCACATGACATACCACATAAACTAAATTAAGGAGAAAAATCATATGATCATATAAATAGATGCAGAAAAAGCATTTTACAAAATTGAACATCCATTTATGATAAAAAACAAAACAAAATGTTTAGCATAGTGGAAATAAAGGGAATATACCTCAACATAAGAAAGGCCATGTGTGACAAACCACAGCTGACATCATACTCAACAATGAAAAGCTAAAAGCATTTTCCTTAAGATCAGGAACAAGAAAAGAATGTCTACTTTCACCACTTTTATTCAACCCAGTACTGGAAGTCCTAGCCACAGCAATCAGAGAAGAAAAAGAAATAAAGGACATCCAAGTGGAAAGGAAGAAGTAAAACTTTCATTATTTGATGATAGCATGATACTATATATAGAAAACACTAAATAATCCACCAAAAAAACTATTAGAACTGATAAGTAAATTCAGTAAAGTAGAGTGATGCAAAATTAATATTCAGATATCAGTTGCATTTTTATACACCAAGAACAAACTATCAGAAAGAGAAGTTAAGAAAATAATTTTATTTATAATTGCATAAAAAAAACAACAACAAAAAAAACCTAATAATAAATTTAACCAAGGTGGTAAAAGACCTGTACTTGGAAAACTGCATGACACTGAAGAAAGAAATTGAAGAAGATACAAACAAATGAAGCATATACCATTCTCATGGACTGGAATAATGAACACAGTTAAAATGTCTATACCACCCAATCTATAGATTCAGGGCAACCCCTATGAAAATACCAATGGCACATTTCACGGAACAAATAATCCTAAAACTTATATGAAACCACCAAAGACCTGGAATAACCACAGTAATCTTGAGAAAGAAAAATAAAGTTGGTGATACCATGCTATCTGATATCAAACTATACTACAAAGCTATAGTAATCAAAACAGCATGGTACTAGCATGATAACAGACACATAGATCAGTGGAACAGAACAGAGAGCCCAGAAGGAAACCCACTTCTATATGGTTAATTAATCTATGACAAAGGAGGCAAGAATATACAATGGGATAAAAACAGTCTATTTAATAAATAATATTGGGGAAATTAGACAAATGCATAAGAAAAAAAATGAAACTAGACCACTTTCTTGCACCATATACAAGAATAAACTTAAAATGGATTAAAGACTTAAATGTAAGACCCAAAACCATAAGAAGTAAACATAGGCAGTTTAATCTTGGATATTGCTTTTAGTAATATAATTTTGGATACGCCTCCTTGGACAACAATGGGACTACATCAGACTAAAAAGTGTTTTAACACCAAAGTAAATCATCAACAAAAGAAAGACACGCTACTGAATGAGAAGAGATATTCACTAATGATACATCCCATAAGTGATAATACCCAAAACACATAAGGAACTCATACAACTAATACCCTCAAAACACAACCTGATTAGAAATGGGCAGAGGATGTGAATTGACATTTCTCCAAAGAGGACATGCAGATGGCCAATAGACATATGAAAAGATGTTCAACATCACTAATCATCAGGAAAATACAAAAACAAAAACAAAAACCTAGAATGAGATATCACCTCACACCTGTCAGAATGACTGTCATCCATAAATCAACAAACAAGTGTTTGTGAAGAAAAGGGAACCTCATGCACTGTTAGTGGAAATGCAAATCACTGTAGCCACTGTGGAAAACAGTATGTAGGTTCCTCAAACAATTACAAATAGAACTAGTATGACTCAGCGTTTCACTTCTGGATATGTATTCAAAGAAATTCCAAGCACTAATTTGAGGAGATACATTTGTACCTGGGCCCATTGCAGCATTATTAACAATATTCAAGATATGAAAGCAACCTAAGTGTCCATTGATAGACAAATTCGTAAGAAAGATTTGGTACATGTATACAATGTAATATTACTTGATCATACAAAGAATGAAATCTTATCATTTGTGAAAACATGATTGGAACTAAAAGGCATTATGCTAAGTGAAATGTTAGACAAAGAAAGACAAATACCACATGGTTTCATTGATATGTGGAATCTAAAAACCTAAATAAATGAACAAACAAAACAGAAATAGACTCTCAGATACAGAAAACAAACTGATGGTTGCCAGATGGGAAGACAGTTGAGAAGCTGGGTGAAGAGATTAAGAAATACCAATTGGAAGTTACAAAGTAGTCACAAGGATGTGAAGAACAGCATAGGGAATCTAGTCAATTATATTATAATAACCATGTGTCATGTCAGGGGGTACTAGACTTATCGGATGATCACCTTGTCAGTTATATAAATGTCTAACCACTATGCTGTACACCTGAAATTAATATAATATTGAATGTCAAGTGTAATTGATAAAAAATAAATTTTAAATAAATGTTTAATTGTTTTAGGAACCTACATACTGTTTTCCACAGTGGTTATACTAATTTGCATTTCCATTAACAGTGCGCAAGGAGAGGTTCCCTTTTCTCCACAAACATTTGTTGTTTGTTGATTTATTAAAATTTGATTTTAAATTAATTTCAAATTTAAATAGTCACATGTGCCCAGTGAATACTTTATCAGACAGTGTGAGAAATCTAGAGTCTAGGAATGAGTTTCACGCTGTGTTTTGAGCACTGAGCATGTGCAGGCATGGTGAGGGGACCACAAACAGAGAGCTGAGCAGTAAACTCGTTTCTGCAGGGACCTGCCCATACACCAGAGTAAAGGAAATAAGATGAATCCCCCAATGATTTCAATGTAACCAAATGGTAATTGCTAGACCAGTTGCAATGCAATGAGAGTTCCCAGAAAGGAAATACATTTTAATAATCTGGTTTGAGTGGTCAGAGGTGGATGCCTGAAGAAAATGACATTAGAAGATGATTTTTTTTAAATTAGAAACTATGCATGGCCTTGGTTATTTTATTTTGTTTTATTATCTTGTTGATTTTACTTTGGGATTGTTAAAAATAGACTTTATTTTATTAGAGCAGTTTTAGGTTTCCACCAAAATTTGGCAGAAACTTAAGAATTCCCATATTCCTAATATTCCCATATTCCTCCTGACTATCAACATTCCCCACAACACCGGTACATTTTACAGTCCGTGAACCCACACTGAAACATCATTATCACTCAAAATCCATTGTTTACTTTGGGGTTCACTCTTGGTGTTCTGCATTCTATGGGTTTAGACAAATGTATAATAACATGTATCCACCATTATGATGTCATACAGACAGACTAGCTTCACTGACCTAAATATCTTCTTGTCTGCCTCTGTATCTCTTTTCCACACCCCACCACCAGCAGCTGACAACCAAAAACCTTTACACTGTATCTATAGTTTTCCCTTTCCAGTATGTCATATATTCACAGTGGCTTCTTTCACTTAGCGATATGCATTTAAAGTTCCTTTGTGTCTTTTTATGACTTGACAGCTTATTTCTTTTTAGTGCTGAATAAAGAAATGGGCAGAGGATGTGAATTGACATTTCTCCAAAGAGGACATGCAGATGGCCAATAGACATATGAAAAGATGTTCAACATCACTAATCATCAGGAAAATACAAAAACAAAAACAAAAAACCTACAATGAGATATCACCTCACACCTGTCAGAATGACTGTCATCCATAAATCAACAAACAAGTGTTTGTGAAGAAAAGGGAACCTCATGCACTGTTAGTGGAAATGCCTGAATGTATCACAGTTTATGTTCCATCACCTACTGAAGGACGTCTTGGTAGCTTCCAAGTTTTGGCAGCTATGAATAAAACTGCTATAAACATCTGTCTGCAGGTTTTTATGTGGACATAAATTATCAACTAATTTGAGTAAATACCAAAGAGCATGATTGCTAGATTGTATGGCAAGAGAATATTAAGTTTTGTAAGAAACTGCCAAACTGCAAAGATGCTTTTGTAAAATATGTTTTTATTGATTTTTAAACAAAGAGGAAGGGAGAGGGAGAGAGAGAAACATCGATGAGAGATTGGCTGCCTCCTGCATGCCCCCGACTGGGGATTGAGCCTGCGTGTAACCTGACTGGAAATGGAACCAGTGATCTCTTGGTGCATGGGTAGAACCTCAATCCCCCGAGCCAAAAGGCTGAGCCAAAGATGCTTCTTACAACTTGCATAACAATAACAACAACAATAACAATATCATTCTTTATTTATTGAGTAACTGCTCTAGACTAAGAACTTCACATGTAACAACTCAATTTAACCCTGATCACCCTATAAAGTAGCTGTTTTTAACTTACTTTACAGATGAGTAAATGGAGACCGAGAAAGCGGTTGCTCAGGTCCCGCAGCTCCCTCGTGGAACTGGAATTCAAACCCAGGCTGTCTCGCTCTGAAGCCCTGGGCCTTTCCTGCTACAGCAAGATCTCAGAGCTCAGCGGTTTCACAAACACTTTCAAAAGATGTCTCATTGCCTTTGCTTCTCGGATTTCTCCTGAAGAAAGGTCACTCTCCATCTGCACCTCTGAAAATCTGCTCCCAAAGGAGGGTGTTTAGGACACCCTTCCTCCAACGGCAGAGGAAAGAGCCTAGGAACACAGGAAAGTGCCCTGTGAACTGAAGCTCACAGACGAGGTGACGTGGGTCCTCCCTGACCCTGGCCCAGGGGAGGCTGCACCTCTCAAGCCCCCACTGCAGTCCCCAGCTCTTCCTCCAGCCGCTGTGTTTGTACCCCGTGGCTTGCTCAGTTCTAGACTGTGTTTTCAAAGTTTTGTGCCTGGTTTCCACGCCCCTGTCCAGTCCTGGGTCCGGCCTGCGTGCCCTCTGCTGTGCCCCCACTCTTCTAGAACTGGTCACATCTCTCTTGCTGCCAACTTGGGCCTCGCCAAGGTTTCTTGGAGCCCGGTCTCACTGAGAAGCCTAGGCCCAAGCTCCCTCAAGGGGCCAGGTTAAAGAAACCATATCTTCATTTATTGTTAAAATTCTTTTCTGTTAGGCATTCAGTTTATTTAAAAAGTCATTTAGTAGTTGAATGTTCAAGGCTTCAAACCTTTGTACCAGTTCTCAGTGGCAATGGGTCTCTCAACAAATAATGTATCCTTCCTGACCCGGTTTCCTCACGTGAATTAGTATGCAATGGTCCCTGCTCACCCACTTCCTGACACGCTGAAATGAGACGACACTTCCACTCATGAAACTCTCAGCAGGGGACCTGCTGTGGAGTGAGCACTCGATAAATATTAGCTGTTAATAACAATGTTACCAAAATAACGAGATGTCCCGTGGTTAGGGGGAAGCTGGAAGAAACGGTTTGTCATTGGATTCATGTCGTTGGGTGATACGAGTGCTAGTCTGAAGTAACTGGATTCAAGATCAAGTTCTTCTTTTCACCGGATGAGTGGCCTTGGGCAAGTCACACTGTTTTCGGGCATCTCCGTGGCCCCAGGTGTGGAGTGGGAATCATGACCTCTGGCCTCACTGAGCCTTCGCACTGCGCCCTCTGCTCTTGCCCAGAGCCTGGCTCACTCTCCTCACTCAGGGCCCCTCTGCCGGGAGCCTCCCTCGACACCGTCCCTGACTCCTGCTCTACTTTTTTTGTAGAGTTTATCACAACTCCACATTTATCATCCATGTACCATGGGCTCTCCTTCCCCAAACCCCAAGAGTTCAGGCTCAGAAAGGGGAGGATACATCTAGCCTGCTCACTGCTCCAAAGGTGGCAGCTAGGATGTAGGAGACTCTCAGTGAACATTGTCAAAGGGAAAAATATGTAAGCGAGTCTTTTCGAAGTATACAGAACCCTAGAGCCATGAGTGTGTGCAAGCAGTTTTCGGGTCATCTGGAAAACCATGTCAAAGGTGTGGAGGCTGACTCACCTATGATGTGCAGCTTTGCGGAGAGCAGCATCTGTGGGAACCGCACCAGCCCCAGTTGCTTGGTGCTGAGCTTTGAGGAAGCTGCCAGCCCCAGGGAGACAAGCCACCCATGACACAGTGTCTCCTTGGTGCTCCATCGAATTCCCGTGACCTCCCCCCCCTCTTCCTCCACCCAAGGTCTTAGGGAAGACCCCTCTCAGCCCTTCCTCATGTAAAGGGCCTATGGAAACCTGTCCAGGAATGTCACATACTCAAAGCAGTGTGACTGAAAAGCCCACCACCCCTCCCAGGGAGTTGCTTTTAAGGCTAATCTTTGATCTGTAATGAAACGTCCTTTCTATTTGTCAGCTGTCATTTATGAGTGACTATTTTCATCTTTAGCTTAGTCAGGTATCCCGATAACCCCCAATGTTAAAGGGTCCCCACCTTGCCATGGAAAACAGAGGCTCTCAAAGAGCCGTGACTTGCAGAGCATGGCACACCTTGGCAGAGGCCTCAAAGCTGGCTCCTCGTTCTGCTCCGGCCCTTCTGCCAGGGGCAGTGGGCAGGCGGGCTTGGCGGAGAGGGCTGGGCACCAGCACACAGGCCACCCGTAACAAGGAGATATGTTTCCAAAAGTCTGCTGGCAAGTAATTGCGAAGGTTTGTCCAGCCTGAAATAAGCAATCTATTTAGAGGTTTTAGAGGTTTCAAGACTAGGCAGCAGGGACTAAATGAAGTATCTGTCAGGAGTGGAGACTCAGGAGAGAGAGCAGAATATTAACAAGCTCGTGGCTGGTGGCATCAGTTTCTGCCCAAGGCTCTTCTGAATGTGTGCCACAAATAGGACTCACTGCTGGTCTCATTAGGATATACAAAGCTAAAAACACACATCTACAAAATAAGTAAAATATAAACATATAGAACATATATTTATATAAATATACAGAATATATATATGGATTTTTGTTTATGATGTAAACTACATAGCTTTGGAAAAGTAGGTTCATCATACATAATTTGGAAAGAAAAGAGAAAGGTCTTAGCTAAAACTCTGTGTGCAGACCGCAGGTGCGGGGTTTAGGGGTCTCTCCTACAGATGGTTGAATGTTTAGTGATAACAGGAGGTGTCACATCCACAGCACTGTCCTGTGCCAGGGATGGGGCCAGTCCCTTTCCATACTTTTTTTACACTTAATCATCACAACTCTATTTCCACTTTTCTGTTGTATTGATGAAGAGAGAGAGACTCAGAGACATTAAGCAAGTCATTCAAGGCCACACAGCGGACGAGCAGCAGAGCCAGCTTTGGGACTAAGAGGATAGACTGAGATACGCAGTGACTGGGAAAGTTGTGTTTGCCAGTGTGGTGCCTGGCGCCCAGAATGGGCTCAGTCTCTGTAAGTGTTCAGCAAACTTGAATCAAAAAAGAATGAATAATTGAAGGGCTCTAGCCCTGTATTCTCGGCAGCCCTGCGGAAGCCCCTCACTTTGCTCTGCACCCTGCCAGCGCCATGTTCTGCACCTGAAGGACACGGGGCACTAGGACTCAGTCCTCTGTGTCTGAGCACATGGAGCAGCAGCAGAAAATCCCTTCTCATCTGCTTTCCTAGGTTTGCGGTGGAAGTGGAGGGAGGTACAGGAACAGCTGGAGCCGCTGTCCGCGTGTCTGTGTGGACCCGTCGGAGTGGACAGACCGAGCAAGTGCACGCCGGCTGCGTGGCCTCCAAAGCTGTCCTGAGGGGCCGCGGACCCCAGAACTGCAAAGTCTGCTAAGTCTCGGGAGGGAACGGGAAGTGACGGGCAGCTTGCCCGTGGGCAGGGAGGAGCTGAGACCAGGAAGCAGCAGTTCTGTCAGTGCCTGGTTTCTGTTCCCCAAACCTACACTGAGAGTCCGTGGTGGCGTCACAGCCGCACAGAGCCAGATGCGGAAGGTCAGGGTCAGACGCCCGCTTGCCGCTTACTCAGATCACCTGGCTGCTTTGAGCTGGTCCTCTCATCTCTACAACACACACCTGGGACTAACCTGCCTTTGGGCTTAAACCATGGGTGTGTGGGGTGTTTTGGTGGTCGTGCCGGTCGAAGGGTAGCCTTTCTGTGGGGGGCGGGCATCTGGAATGACGCCGAAGAACACGCGTGATTCCCTCGCGGCCACGCCCACTAAGTCACTGGAATCACATGATGAGAAGAAACCAAAAGCGACTGACGCAACAAATGTCTGAACACCTCCCAGGGTACCGTACTTTCAAGGATGTTGGCCGTTTCTTTACCTGGAGCCCTTGTCCCGTGACTGTCCAGAAGACAGGAGGGAGCTGGCCCCAGAGAGGACAGGCCACAGGCCGCTGCTTACAGACGGGGAGAACACACGGCCCTTTTGGCAAAGTGGACCCAGCCCTCCTCCAAAGCCCCAGCTGGAGTGGATGCCCAGTTGGCAGGGAGGCCTGTGACCAGGCAGGCCCCTTCCTCAGGGCCTGCGGGTGTCCCCCTGGGGGGCGAAAAGAACTGAGATGCTCAGAGAACCATGAGGCAGAGGCCTGTGGTTGGAATGAGGAGCTCAGGTCTGGAGGCTGCAGCGGAGGACACTTTAGTGGCTCTCCTAAAACAGGTGACACCTGTCTGCAGACACCTGTGAAGGACATGCTCGCCAGACAGCAAGGACCCTCCACAGGAGGCAGCGAGTTTCTGCAGATGAGCTGTTCCTTTCCGCCACCCAAACGGAGCGCCTCGGCTTCTCCCTCATCCGGCGCCACCCTCGTTCTTGCTGTCCTGAGCCTCGAACACACGCAGAGAAGTACCCATGTGTGCGCCTATACACCTACCACTCAGATGGACCACATTATGCTCCCCCCAGTCAGTACCTGCTGCCAGAGTTTTTAGAATCACTTTTTTAAATTGATTTTTTAGAGAGAGAGAGAAAGGGAGAGAGATGGAAACATCGATCAGCTGCCTCCTGCACGCTCCCTACTGGGGATCCAGCCACACCCCGGGCCTGTGCCCTGACCGGGGATGGAACAGCACCTCTCAGTCCACAGGACGACGCTCCATCCATGGAGCACACCGGTGGCGAGAGCCACTCTGACTCGACCAGCACAGTTCAGTGTGTGAACTGCACACGAATAGAGCCATGCAGCACGGCTGTGCCGTCCGGCTGCCTTCGTCCCGTGTTGGCCTCTGGTTCACCACACTGTGCATGTAGCCGCTCGGTGTCCCTGTCGCTGGTCCGTGACTGTGTCCCAGTTTGTTTATGAACTCCACTGTCGATGAACATTTGGGGTGTTCACAGGTCCATCTTGAGAGAGAATATAAAGCATGGAAACCCCTTCAGATGAGAGAATATAAAGCACCCCCTGGAGGATTGGGACCTGAAGGAGGTCGTTCCAAGCCAGGAGAAGCAGGGTGCCTCCAGCGCCTGTGCTCACCTCCGTCGGCAGACAGCTAATGGACATCTTTTCAATCATGTTGTTGTACGTCTGAGTTGCGGAGTGTAGGTGTAGGTCCTGGTGCTGTGCTTCCTCGTGGAACGTGCGCAGGGCTGGCTTTAGGCTCAGCTGCAGACAGTCGCCAGCCTGTGGAAACACCGACTGGGAAGACAGGCCACTGAGGCTGCTCATCAAACACAGGACGAGTTCAGCCTGGGTGCGTGGGGGTGGGGGGGCACCACGGAGAAAATGGGAGACATCTGTAATACTGCCACAATAAAACAAACTTTTTAAAAAACAAGATGAGCGCCCTGGCCAGTTTGGCTCAGCGGTTAGAGCGTCGGCCTGCGGTCCGGAGAGACCAGGGGTTCGGTTCCCCGCTAAGGGCACGTACTTTGGTTGCAGTTTGTCCCCGGCTCTGGTTGGTCGTGCGGGTAGCAGCCACTTGATGTGTCCCTTTCACATCGATGTTTCTCTCTCTCTCCCTTCCTCTCTCTCCCTCCCACTCTATCTGTACAAAAAATGAAAAAATATCCTCGGGTGAGGATTAAAAAACAAAACAAAACAAGATGAGCTCTTGGGGAAAATGTTTCGAAGACGTGGGAAATCTGAGGGAACAGCTTGAATGGGGAGCAGGGCTGGGCGCACAGAGCGGCAGCCAGCAGGCGCCGGCCGTCAGACACCAGCCCGGTTCAGAAAGGTGCCCTCAGTCGTGCAGGGGCCCAGGGCTGTTCTGGCGACGGACTAATTCCACAGACGTGCTTATTTTCAGAGAGAAGAGAGATGGGCTGCACTTGGAGAGGTTCTCAAATCATCTCAGTGACGTCAGAGATGAGCGAGGCCGAAGTGATGTGTTCGAGTGAGGGTTGTCTTGCTTTAAGAAAAGACTCTGCTGCCCTTCGAGTGGGTTTTTGGTCCCAGAAGAACACAATGGTGTGTTTCTCCATGGCGCTGTGCCTCCCACGCTGGCCTGGGGAGGGGCCGTGGCTTCTGGCACCCAGGAGGGCATCCACCAGCCGCCAGCTCGCTCTCCCTTGGCACAGGGTAGGGCTGCAGTCCCTGCCTGCTCGAAGGCAAACAGCCACGTGACTTGCTGGAGCCATGACGTGAGCAGAAGTGACGTGGTAAAAGCAGAAGCTGTAGGAGCCACGCAACATCTCTCCAGAGCCGTGGCTTCTCCGGTGGCTGCTTTCCAGCCTGGGTTCCCTAGGAACCAAGAGCCCTAGCCGACCCTTGCTGGTCTCGCTTGTGAACAAGAAAGGAAGTGTTGTAAGTTCAAGCCACTGAGATTTGGAATGGCTTGTTACCATGGCCCAGCCAGCCCACCCTGAGGGACCGAGCTGCTCACACATGCTCCATGACCTCCACTCCTACCCCCAACTCAAGCCAAGGACAGACACTTCCCCTCCCATCAAAGACCAGCCCATAGAGTCATGCCCAAACTGTGAATGCTGACATGCAGACAACTGTGACCCAGGCAGAGCGGAAGATCAGAACTGCGAGCCCATTGCTGGGGCTCCGGGCCTTGTTGGGCCAAGTGCAGGACCTGGTGTAGGGCATGGTGGGTGGAAGGATGCACGAGAGCCAAGGTGGAGGAAGAACTGCAGCCCACCAGCCCCAATTCCAACCTTCCAGCTCATCCCTCTCCACGGGCTGTGCCGAGCTTCCCGATCTCAGCGTCTACAAGGTCCCTGCAGACTGACGCTAACTCCAAAGCACACAGTCCTTCTACTTGCCTGGTCCAGGGTGCTCGGCACCTCCAAAAAGACCCCCAGAGAACCGACCATAAACAGGAGCAAGAAGTTACTAGTTAACACTGTGGGCGGCCCTAAGCACGTCTATGCAGGATGTTAGCTCACCTGATGGTCACAGGAGCACTCTGAGGCGGCACTTCTACCTCTGTGTGCACACAGGTGAGGAGCTGAGGGCAGAGAGGCCCACAGCTCTGCCCACACCAGTCACTGCTCACTGCTGTCTGCCCGAGACCCATGCTTCCAGCCACGTTTATCGGCTGTCGATGTCATCAGTAATGTTTTGTTACTTAAGGAATTTTTGGAATTCTGCTTTAGCATGTTAAAATTAAAATTTTTGTTATTTGTTTTACGTGTGATGATATTTTCAAGTGAGGTATTGTCTTTATTTTTTGTTTGTTTGTTAATCCTTACCCGAGGATATCTTTTCCACTAATTTTTTTTTCAGGAGGGATCAACAAACGGCAGCAGCGTCTTTAGTCCCAGCAGTAGCTTCCATTGGTTTTTAGAGAGAGTAGAAGGGAGGGAGGGAGGGAGAGAGAAACATGGATGTGAGAGAGACACATTGATTGGCTGCCTCCTGCACATGCCCGACTGGGGCTGGATATCAAAGCTGCAATCCAGGCATGTGCCCTTGACTGGGAATCGAATCCACAACCTTCAGTGTGTGGGCGAACACTCTAACCACCGGGCTACACTAGCCAGGGTGAAGAATTGTCTTTAGAAATGCATACTAAAATATTTGTAGATAAAATACTGTTTCTGGGACCTGCTTTGAAAAATGAGGGGGAGCAGGGGTGGATAGGTGGAATAGAGAGCACATGATTAGACAGGACTTGATCATTGTTGAAACTGAGTGATGGGGTGATGGATACATGGGGATTACCATACTATTCTCTCTGCTTCTGTGTATGTCTGGAACTTTCCATAATAAAATGCAATGAACAAATAAATAACAATAAGAGATGGCACAGAAAAGACCGGAATTGGTGCCAAATTTAAGGGGGACTTTTACTTATGGACGTGATTTTTCTAATAGAGCAGAGTTTGGCAAACTGACCCATGATGTTGTGAGCTATGGATGGTTTCTGCTGACGACTGAGAAACTGCATATTTCACAAAATTCCAATTTTGTTCAATTTTTTCGACAAAGTTTTTTGGAACAGAGCCCACACATTTGGCTCCATCTTGTCTGTGGCCTTAAGGACTACGAAGGCCCAGAGGAGTCCTGCGAACAGACCGCCTGGGCCACAAAACCCAGAGTGTGACCCTTCTCAGAAAAAGTTGCAGCCCTCTTTTATTTTATTTTTAATTTTTTCCCAATTTTTATTAAATTATTTTTGTTACAGATGTTTCTCCTTTTCCCCCCATTGACATCCTCCTCCCATTCCCACCCCTCCCCCTGCATTGTCTGTGTCCATTGGTTACACATACATGCATATAAGTTCTGTGGTTTATCTCTTCCCTTCCTCCATCCCCCTCTTCTGAGGTTTGTCAGTCTGAACATATGTCTCTGGGTCTATTTTTTTCATCAGCTTGTTTTGTTCATTATATTTCACAAATGAGTGAGATCATGTGATATCTGTCTTTCTCTGATGGGCTTATTTCGCTTAACGTAATACTCTCCAGGTCCCCCTCCATGTCATCTCAAAGGATAAGAGATCTTTCTCACAGCTACATATTATTCCATTGTGTACATGTACCACAGCTTTTTTATCCACTTGTCTACTGATAGACACTTGGGCTGTTTACAGATCTTAGCAACTGTAAATAGTGCTGCTATGAACATAGGGGTACATATATTCTTTCTAATTGGTGTTTCAGGCTTCTTAGAATATATTCCTAGAAGTGGGATCACTGTGTCAAATGACAGTTTAATTTTTTATTTTTTTTAGGAAGCACTATAGTGTTTTCCATAGTGGCTGCACCTGTCTGCATTCCCACCAGCAGTATACTAGAGTCCCCTTTTCTCCACACCCTTGCCAACACTTGTTTGATAGCAGTCAGTCTGGCAGGTGTGAGGTGATACCTCATAGTTGTTTAAATTTGCATCTCTCTGATGATTACTGACCTTGAGCATTTTTTCATATGCCTCTTGGCCATTTGTATGTCCTGTTTGAAGAGGTGTCTGTTTAGGTCCTCTGCCCATTTTTTAATTGGATTCTTTGTCTTCCTTCTGTTGAGTTGTATGAGTACTCTATATATTTTGGAAATTAACCCATTATCTGATGTATCATTGGCAATTATGCTCTCCATTTTGATGCTCATTTCTTTTGCTGTGCAGAAGCTTTTTAGTTTGATGTAGTTCCATGTGTTCATTTTTCTCTTTGTTTCTCTTGCCTTAGGTGACATATCAGTGAAAATTCTGCTATATATAATGTCTAAAATTTAGTTGCCTACATTTTCTTCTAAAATTTTTATGGGTTCACAAGTCACCTGTAAGTCTTTTATACATTTTGAGTTTATTTTTGTGTATGGTATAAGTGAGTGGTCTACCTTCATTTTTTTGCATATAGCTGTCTAATTTTCCCAACACCATTTTTAAAAGAGGCTGTCTTTACTCCATTGTATGCTCTTGCCACCTTTGTCAAATATTAATTGAACAGAATGTGTTGCCCAGTTTCTGGCTTCTCTGTTCTGTTACATTGACCTATATGCCTGTTCTTGTGCCAGTACCAGCCTGTTTTGATTATTATGGCTTTGTAGTATAACCTGCTGTCCAGTATTGTTATCCCTCCAACCTTGCTCTTCTTTTTCAAGATTGCTGTGGCTATTTGCAGTCTTTTTTGGTTCCATATTAACTTTTGGAGTATTTGGTCTAGTTCCATGAAATATGTCATTGGTATTTTAATGGGGATTGCATTGAATCTATAGATTGCTTTGCATTTTAATGATGTTAATTCTTCCAATCCATGAACAAGGTATATGCTTCCACTTTTTTATATCTTCCCCTATTTCTTTTTTTAAATGTCCTGTAGTTTTCTGCAAACAGGTCCTTCACTGCTTTGGTTAAGTTTATTCCTAAGCATCTTAGTTTTTTTGCTGTAATGGTAAATGGGATTTTTTTTTTTTTTTAGTTTCTCCTTCTGTGAGTTCATCGTTGGTGTATAAGAACACTGTTGATTTCTTGATGTTAATTTTGTATCTTGCTACTTTGCCAAATTCATTTATTAGCTCTAGTAGATTTTTGATGGGGTCTTTAAGGTTTTCTATGTACAATATCATGTCATCTGCAAATAATAACAGTTTCACTTCTTCCTTCCCAATTTGGATACCTTTTATATTTCATTCTTGTCTAATTACTGTGGCTATGACTTCCAGTACTATGTTGAATAAAAGTGACAAAAGTGGGCATCCCTGTCTTGTTCCGGTTCTTAAGGGAAATGCTTTCAGTTTTTGCCCACTGAGTATGCTGTTGGCTGTGACTTTTCATATATGGCCTTTATTGTGTCAAGATATAATCCCTTTATTCCCACATTGCTCAGCATTTTTATCAGAAATGGGTGCTGGAGTTTGGCTTATTCTTTTTCAACATCTATTGATATGATCATATGGTTTGTATCTTTCATCTTGTTTATGTGGTGTATCACATTTATTGATTTGCAAATGTTGTACCAGCCTTGAATCCCTGGGATGAATCCCACTTGGTCATGGTGAATAATTTTTTGATGTATTGATTGATCAATTTGCTAATATTTTGTTAAGAATTTTGATATCTATGTTCATCAGGGATATTGACCTGTAGTTTTCTTTCTTTGTAGTGTCTTTATCTGGTTTTGGATTTAGAATTATGCTGGCCTTAAAAAATAAGTTTGGAAGTCTTCCTTCTTCTTGGATTTTTTGGAGTAGTTAGATATTTAAATGTTCAGTAAAACTTCCTCATGAAGCCAGCCAAGCCCAGGCTTTTGTTTGCTGGGAGTTTCAATTTCCTTAGTTGTTATTGGTCTGTTCAAATTTACATCTCTTCCTGGTTCAGTTTTGGGAGACTGTGTGTTTGTAGAAATTTGTCCATTTCACCTAGATTGTCCAATTTGTTGGCATAAAATTGTGCATAGTATTTTTTAATGATCCTTTGTATTTCTGTGGTGTCAGTTGTTACTTTTCTTTCATTTCTGATTTTGTGTATTTGGGTCCTCTCTCTTTGTTTCTTGGTGAGTCTAGCTAAGTGTCCATCAATCTTTATCTTTTTGAAAAACCAGTTCTTTGTTTCATTGATCCTTTGAATTGTTTTTTTGGTCTCCATGTCATTTATTTCTTCTCTGATCTTTATTATTTCCTTCCTTCTACTTGCTCCGGGGTTTTCTTTTTGTTTGATTTCTAGATCTTTAAGTTATAGAGTTAGAAAGTCAATTAGAAATGTTTCTTCTTTCTTGAGGTAGACCTTTAGTGCTATGAACTTCCCTCTAAGGACTGCTTTTGCTGTATCTCATAGATTTTGTGTTGTTATGTGTTCATTTTCATTGGTTTCCAGGAAGTTTTTAATTTCTTCCTTGATCTCCTTGGTAACCCTTTAGTTGTTTAATAACATGTTTTTAGCCTCCATGTGTTTGAATGTTTTTGCTGTAATTGATTTCTAGTTTCTTGCCATTGTGATCTGAGAAGATGCTTGATAGGATTTCAATTTTCTTGGACTTGCAGAGATTTAGTTTGTTTTCTAACATATGATCTATCTTTGAGAACGTCCCATGTGCACTTGAGAAGAATGTGAATTCTGAAGTTTTGAGGTGTAATCCTCTGTAGATATCTATTAAATCCATTTGATTTAGTGCATCATTTAGAGTCTGTTTCCTTGTTAGTTTTTTGTCTAGAGGATCTATCCTGTGATGTCAGTTGGGTGTTGAAGTCCCCTACTATAATTGTGTTGCTGTTGATTTCTCCTTTGAAGTCCTCCAGAAGTTTCTTAATGTATTTTGGTGCTCCTATGTTAGGTGCATATATGTTTACCAAGGTTATATCCTCCTGTTGGATAGATCCTTTTAATATTATGTAGTGGCCTTCTTTGTCTGTAGTTTTAGCCTTCATTCTAAAGTCTATTTTATTGGATATGAGTATTGCTATCCCATCTTTTTTCTCCTTTTTGTTTGCTTGGAAAGTTTTTTCCATCTCTTCACTTTCAACATATGTGAGTCTTTTGTTGTGAGATGGGTCTCTTGTAAACAATATAGATATGAGTCATGCTTTCTTATCCATTCAGCTACTCTGTGTCTTTTTATCTGAGCATTTAATCCATTTACATTTAAGGTTATTTTTGAAATGTACTTATTTATTTATTTTTGTTTGTTTATTATAGTTATGTCTCTTTCCTATTTCTTTTGCTTATTACAGCAGTCCTTTCAACATTTCTTGGAGTGCTGGTTTGGTGCTAATATATTCCCTTAGCCTTTTTTTTTGGTTTGGAAAGGTCTTTATTTCACCTTCTATTTTGAATGATAGCCTTGCTGGATAGAGTAGTCTTGGGTTCAGATCCTTGTTTTTCATTACCTTGATTACTTCATGCCATTCCCTTCTGGCCTGTAATGTTTCTGTTCAGAGGTCAGCTGATAGCCTTATGGGGGTTCCTTTGTAGGTAACCTGTTGCTTATCTCTTGCTGCCTTTAGGGTTCTCTCTTTGTCTTTAATTACTATGTGTCTTGGTGTGGGCCTGTTTGGGTTCTTCTTATTTGGGGTTCTTTGTCCTTCTTGAACTTGTGTGCCTTTTTCCTTCACCAAGCTAGGGAAGTTTTCTGTCACTATTTCTTCAAATATATTATCTAACTCTTGCTCATTTTATTCTTCTTCTGGCACACTTATGATGTGGATGTTATTACATTTCACATTGTCCCACAGTTCTCTTTTGTTCTTCCCGTTTTTTCTTTTTGGTATTCTGATTGGGTGATTTTTTCCTACCCAGTTTTCTAATACACTGATCCAGTTCTTAGGTTTCTCTACTCTGCTGGTTATTCCTTCCAATGTGTTCTTTCTTTATGCTGTGTCATTCTTCATTTCCAATTGGTTGGTTTTCAATGTTTCTATATCTTTACTCATGCTGTTGAGCTTCCTCATGATTATTACTTGAACTCTCCCTCTGATATCCAGTTTAATTCTGTGTTATTTATTTCTCCTGCAGAACTATCTTGTTCTTTCATTTGGGATTTGTTTCTTTGTTTCACCATTTTGGCTACCTCGGTGAATTTTGGAGCCTCCCACATTTTCCCTGTGGGTGTTGGTGTTCTGCTGATGGTGGCTCCCTCAACTGTGTTTGGATGAGCGTGGGAGGACCCATGTTAAACACCACTGTCATGTCTTACTTTCCTGGGTAGATTTGCAAGCCAAGGAAAGTTTCAGTTTTCCTTTAGCTTTTTGCCTGGAGGCTATTAGTCTCAGTTACTTGTAAAGCCTCAATTTGTAGCCCCACAGCTGAAAGAAAAATCCCTTGGCTCTAAGAGAATTTCCAGGAGGTGGGGAAATTGCTCACTATGAGACTTTAGATGTTAATGAGGCTCAATTTGCATTGCTTTGGCCTGGCCTGGTGGTGTTTAATTCCTGCAGGAGTGGCCATTGCTTCTTCCTGGGGCTCTGGGAAAGGGCTCTTTGAGTAAAATGGCTACTGTCCTATGAGGGAGTGATTCAGTACCAGACTCCTGGTGTTTTCCCATCCTGCTCTCAGCTCTCTCCTAAATCAAGAGCCCCAGACTCTCTCCACACAGTTCCAGTCCAGTGCACCCTCCCTTTGCCAGAGCCCAAGGTGAGTGGCTGTAGCTGATTTGGTGCTTTTTAAAAACTTTTTTCTTCTTTATTGATTTTTAGAGGGAAAAGAAGGGAGAGGGAGAGAGAGATAGAAATCTCAATGAAAGAGAACATCAATTGGCTGCCTCCTACATGCCACCCACTGGCGATTTGGCCCACAACCTGGGCATATGCCCTGAAGGGGAATCGAACCATTGACCTCTTGGTGCATGGGTCAACACTCAACCACTGAGCAACACCGGTGGGCTGATTTGGAGCTTTTTAAAACCCTCACTTTCTGAGCGGGAAGCACACACTGCTAATACAACCCTCGTTGCTGTCCGTGGGTTCCCATCCTGCCCCCATGTGCCTCTGCAGTTCCTACCAGGCTCGATTTGGCATCCTCTCTCTTTCCCTGGTTGTTCTAGTTCTCTTCCAGCTGCTCTTCAGTTGGTTTTTTCCAATATTTGTCTTTGTTTTAGTTGTAATTCCAATCTGGTCCTTGGAGACGGTTGGTGTAGCTTCCATTCACTCCACCATCATCTCCATTTTCTGGCAAATATATTTTTAATGAACAAATGGTGCCTCTAAGTTAAGAAACAACACAAAGATGCCCAACATCACACCTACTGTTAACTTGGCTTTGGGGTTCTTGGTTTCTCCGAGTACTGGCTCTCTTCTCTTTCTGCTGGTGTGCTCACCTTTTTTGGGATCCACAGGAACCCCACACCCAGGAGAATCTCTTTTTCATTGATATTTTAGAGAGAGAAAGGGAGAGATAGAAACATTGATGTGAGAAAGATACATTGATCAGCTGCCTCCTGCACGCCCCCTACTGGGGATTGAGCCTGCAACCCAGGCACGTGCCCTGACCAGGAATAGAACTGGGACCTCTCAGTCCAGGGAATGATGCTCAGTCCACTGAGCCTCACCCGCTAGGCACAGACTTCTTTTAAAAAGGCATTTATTCATGCATAACTTTGTTTTCAAAAACAATATTGTTTTCTTTTTGAAGTAAAAATGTAATGCAAGACCATTGTAGACAACGTAGAATACACCAAAGAGTATAAAAAGGGAAATGAACATCGCCCACTGTGTGCCCATTTCTAAAATCTTCCCTCCTGTTTTGTATCAACCAAGTGTTGACAGAGTGAAACCTGCTCCCATTTCTGGTGCCAATTAGACATTGGCTGTGACAGTTTAAAAGGGGTCACTGGGATCTTCTTTGGATTTAAATTCTACCATAAACCTCGCCTTACAGCTCTATATTCATGTCTAATAAATCCTGGTAGGTGGGCATTGTAGTAACCTTTAATACAGATACAAGAACGAATGATCAAGGTGTCACCACAGTTAACAAATCCCTAAGGGGACATAGCAACCTTGAAAACCGACTTAACCCATGAGTATATGAGCATTAATCACAACAGCCAAAGGTAGAAGCCACCCACACGTCCATCACCAAGAGATGGGTAACCCAGGTGTGACAGAAACACGCAGTGGAACATCACTCAGCCCGAAAGAGGGGGAACTCCTGGCACAGGCGGCAGCACAGCTCAGCCTCGAAGGCGACGTGGGGAGTGAAAGCAGCCATCTCAGCAGAGACTGGGATTCCACTCCCACGAGGTGCCCAGACCTGTGGGGTCACAGACACAGAGTGGAGCATGGTCACTGCCAGGAGGTGGAGGGTGCCTGGAGAGTCATTGTTTAACAGGATGGCATTCCAGCTTGAGAAGACGAAGCTTCTGGAGATGGATGGTGGCGATGGTTGCAACATGAATGTACTTAATGCCCTGGACTGTACACTTCCATATACTTTGAATGGTAACTTTTATGCCATGCATAGTTTACCACAATATTTAAAAACTGACTTAAATTTCAAGTAGATGAAATTTGGTAATAATAAGGGTATATCCTAAGCAAAGAAGCTAAAATGAATTTGAAGTTTAGCAGGAAAGAGTTTAATGAACTGGAAAAAGTCCTACGGCTGCCTGACCCCTGATGCTCAGGGGACAATGCATGAAGAGCAGGTGCGGAGCGGCTGGGCTTGCACTGAGTGTGCTTTCTCTGTTCGAAGGTCCAGGAACAGGACCACCTGGGAAATCGGAAGACTGAATCTTCCGGGTCAGTAATTTTATAATAACACCCCCGGTTTCCAGTAGCCCACGGACTGACCATCGCCTTGTCACTTACGGACGGAGGTGCCTGAGCTGTTGGGCAGTTCTCAGCTCCCTCGAGGTGCCTGCTCACTGTCCTCTGTGAGCCTCAGGCAAACTCAGCAGCAGGTGGGAACGCACTGTGGGAAAGCCCAGAGCATCCTCTGAGGAGAGGCTGCAGTCATCTATGACATCACACATGCCAAGTTATGCCTAGCTCATAGATTGGGGTGGAGAGGATCTTGCCAGATGGTGATGAGGGGCAGCCACTGGCCACTCCTGATGTGAACCTGGGTGACCATTCACTGATGATTGGTGTGACCCACAGTGACTCCTGGCTAGTCGTGCCTCCAAGCCGTGCAAACTAGGACACCTGGACATGTTATGTAAGGCCAGTGCCCCTTCTAGTTAATCTAGTTAATTGTTCTAATTGGTTAATCCTCAGCTGGGCCAGCTGTTAAATATTTCTAACACCAGCCTGACCAGAGAGCCTCTGCAGTTGTGGTTGCTGCGGAGTGCGGTGTCAGAGTGACATGCAGTTGAGTTAGATGTTCTGCTAATTGCTCTAAATATGCAGAGTGAGACCGGCCATGTGGCTCAGTGGTTGAGCATCGACCCCTGCACCTAGATGTCACTGGTTCAATTCCCAGTTAGGGCACATACCCAGGTTGTGGGCCCGATCCCCAGTGAGGGGCATGCAGTAGGCAGCCAATCAATGTTCTCTCTCATTGATGTTTCTCTCTTTCTCTCCCTCACCCTTTCTCTCTCTAAAATCAATAAAGAAATTTTTTTAAATAAAAAAATATGTAGAGTGATCACTTAACCAACCCCTAACTCTCTCATATTTGAGGCTTTTGACGTGTGTTTTCATTGCATTTTGTTTAAAATATCAAAAGGAGCCCTGGCTGGTTTGGCTCAGGAGTTAGAGCATTGGCCCATGGACCAATGAGTCATGGGTTCAATTCCAGCCAAGGGCACTCCCTCGGTTGCGGTTCATCCCCAGCCCTGGTCAAGGTCATGCGGGAAGCAACCAGTCAATGTGGCTCTATCACATCGATGTTTCTCTCTGTCTCTCTCTCCCTCCCTCACTCCTTCTCCCGCTCTATCTGATGATAAAAAGTATCCTTGGGTGAGGAATAAAAACTAATAATAAATAAATAAATAATAAATAGAATATCAAAAGGATAAGATCACTAGGAATTAATAACCAGGGCTCAAAAAATAGTAAAAGTGACTATTTACTGCCTGTACTGTTCATTGGCCACTTTATGTATATTATTTGTAGTTGTCACATAAAGTTAAGTCTGCTTCATCGTTTCCTTATAAGGGAAGCCAAGGCTGAAGAGAAGCAAAGTGACTCACAAAAGATCATTCAGCGAGTGAGTGGCAAACCCCATGCATAACCTAGCACGACAGTCACTGTCTCCCATTTGGGAGATCCATGTCAACACTTACCGGACACAGTGGACCTGTGCGGTATCTGCTCCTCCATGTACTCATCCAGTCACCTTCCTTCTGCTGACAGTACCTTGATCTCCCTAATTCTCACTCCAGGTGTTTGGGAGAAGGAATCATGTGACTGGGGCCTGGCCAATCAGAACATGATATTTCCCTGGCTACAGGAATTCACTTTCATTCATTTGTTTGTTTATTCATTCATTCAACAAACATTTAAAGAGGAGGTGGCATACCCAGCAAAGATGAAGACATGCGAGGATGCTGCTCTGGGGGAGCTTATTTCCAACAGATGATAAACAAGTAACAATACTCAGCATTGTTTCAGTTAGTAATAGTGTTTCAAAAAAGTAAATAGAACAGTAATGGGATGCAAGAGTAACAAGGGGAGAGGTGGGGTCTGTGAGAGAGGGTGGCCACAGCCAACCAGAGGTGGTGGGATGTGTGTTGAATCCCTTCCCATTTCCGCCTGACCTGAACTGGGAAGGGCTCCCAACTGCTGGCCGCCGTCCTGCTCATCTCTGAGGTCTGAGAATAAACCAACAAGGCAGAGAGAAGGAAGAGGGGACAAGAGAGAGAAGTGGGGTATGATGACGTCTTTGAGCCCCTGAGTTGTGCTGTTCCTGAAATCACAGCTGCCCCTAACCCTTTGCAAAGGGGAGCCCATACATCTCTCCTTTCCCTCCTATGACAGCTGGTCGTGTTCTATGTTACTGACACCAGGAAGATCCTCTGCTGGGGAGCTGGTCTCAGGCTAATCACGGCCCGGCACAGAACCTCCTGACTACTGGCGGATGAGACCGCACTTTAGACAGATAACGCAGCTGACTGATGGAGAGATGATCGCTAGACAGCCTTAGCGACATGTGGAACAGATAGAAGTTAGCACGTGTCCATGTGTGGAGACAAGGATCAGAAAGATACAATCAACTCTTTACACAGTCAACACTGGAAGAGAGAAAGGGTTTCACTTTTTAATTGTCAGCTTCTATAAAACGTGTATTTAAAAACAAGCAGGAATCATTTTTCATATTTTTTAAAAATTACTGATCTAGGAGGAAGTGGACAGAGGCCTGTGGAAGGGTGGGGGCTGGCTTCTCCGCAGCGTGCCCGGATCACACACAGGAAGGCTCGGAGGGTCATCACTCACAGTAGCTGCCAAGAAAACGGCATGAAGGAGGGGCCCCTTGCTTCCCTGCAGAGCTCCCAAACATTCTCATGTAAATACAGTGGGAAGAAAGTAATATCTGTGTGGCTCACTGGGATGAAGAAACAAGACCACACAAAACCAGAGTCAGTTTTGGGAGCCTCCATCAGCCACAGACCATGCCCAGGGTCCCAGAAGCTGAGGGGATCCATTTCTTTACCTGGAACCCATTCACTGAGCATCAGCAGGGCCTGGGGACAGGACAGAGGTTTTTTCTACTGAAAACGCATGACTCCCAAGTGAGTCTCCTTCATGCTAAAGGAACATATCTGTCTCAAAATTCAGACACTTGATGAGCATTGTTGCAGGTTATTTGATTTTACAATATTCATGGAACCCATCATTATACTTTATTGTACCTGGCTTTCGCTTGCACTCTGTTTAGTACATTTCTCTGTGACCATCTTGGCGATTATTTGGGGGTCCCCTTTCTCTTGAACACTCCATCAGACCTTGGAATGTCCTGAACCGTAACCCCAGGTGAATGTTTCCTCAAGTCCAATGTCCCACAAAGATTCCATTTGCTGTTGTTTAAACCAAAGAGCAAACTTGTTTAACAATCTTGTCAGAAAACTCTTGGTGATTATACTCAAATCAGTCTTTATTATTGCATCTTTCAACTTGGGAAAAATTATAACTTTTATTAGTAAATTACATTTGGACCCAATAAATTACATGCTAACGCCTTCTAACTCTGTAGCTACTGAAACATTCTTCTTGCAATTGCTTTTGTTTCTAAATATGTTTTTATTGATTTTTTAGAGAGAAGGGAAGGGAGAGAGAGAGAGAGAAAAACATCAATGTGAAAGGGACACGTCGAGTGGCTGCCACCCACACGACCTAACCAGGGCCGGGGACAAACTGCAACCGAGGCACGTGCCCTTAGCGGGAACCAAACCCGGGTCTCTCAGGACCACAGGCCGACGCTCTAACCACTGAGCAAAACCGGCCAGGACCAGTTGCCTTTTTAATTTAATCACTTTGCCCAGTGAAAATAAAAACAGAAACCCCAACCTATGGAAACTTTAATAATCATAAATTCAAATTTTATGGAACTTGATTAATGAGATTTTGTGGGAATTTTCTAGCCAAGAAAGAACTGCCACTGTCCTCCCATAGGATAGTGATGCTTTTAACTTAACTTACAGGCAAACAATGTCACTCCCTAGAGAAGGAATTATAGTCAGACTTTAATTTAGATCAACAATAAAATTTCAAAATCTCTTGAGGAAAGTGTCATTCATTATTTACCAATATACATAATTAAAGGAATAAGATACAGACAGAAGAAAGACCGTAGTGGCTGAAGAGCGAAGGCTTAGATATAGTTACAATTTCCTGGGACCTCACCAGGTACGTGGTCCAAACACATAAAGTCTACAGCTTGAAAAGATTAGCTTTATGGAAGTACACCCACTATTATCTATGCTTTTTTCTGTGGATTAAGGAAAGACGTGGTTATTGGGAGATAAGTTTAACATGATAAAAAAGATTGTTATGATGTTTGGTTTGTTTAAATAGTAAGTTTATTTAAATAGTAAGACTTCCGGTCAGGATGGTGGCCAATAGGTAAACACAGCATAGCCTCCGCCCACCACCACATCAAAATGACAACTAAACTACAGCACAACCATCTTAAGAACCACCTGACACTGAGCTGAATGGAAGTCCTACAACTACGAGATTAAAACAGCCACATGGAGACTAATAGGAGGGCAGAGGTGACAGCTGGTCCCACACCCACGTGTGGCAGATAAAAATCAGGAGGACATCTCGGCTGGGAAGGTCCTCCCTGAGAATTAAGGGGTCCCCATCCCACACCAGACCCCAGCTCAGGGTTCCAGCGCAAGGAAGAGAATCCCCATCACTTCTGCCTGTAAAACCAGTGGAAACTGAGGCTGAGGCTGAGGCTGCTGGAGCCCCAGGCAGCTCCTCTTAAAGGGCCCACACACGGATTTAATGGGACCTGCTTCCTCCAGGCTCTACTGTGGGGGAGGCAGCTTGAAAGGCACCAGAGATATACGGGGAAAACGGAGTTGTTTGGCATCAGGGCAAGAGCTGGAGGGGCAGCTTTCTTTTGGACAGACATGCTGGTAGAAGCTATTGTTCCTTTGGTGAGCACCCCCCACATACACCCCGGGACAGGCACATGAGCACCATATCTGGGACTCCAGCAACCTGGCTCACTCTGTTTGCCCCGCCCTGGTGATTCCCTGAGACCCTGTCCCACCCAACTTTCAAGCCTACCCAAGATGTTTTCTGTGACTTTACCATAGGATTGGCCTGTCTTGGATTCTGCTTTAGATTTTCCTAAATGCTCTCAAAAAAGCAGCATCTGGTCTCAGCGAGCCCCATACCTCTCACTAAGTGGCACCAGGCCCGGCACTAGAAACAGCCAGCCTTGGTTCACAGCTTGGCTTTGCCTGGGCACCTCCAAGCCCAGAAACAGCCGTTTGCAGATCACTTTGTAGCTTATGCCTGGTGCCCTGGGTAGAACACAGGCAGTGGCTGACCTTGCCACAGAGCCAGCACACCCAGTGGACAGCTTCAGACCACACTGAAGCACCACCACCCAACCACCTCCAAAAGTAACACACTCAATGAGTGGACTCAGTGGGTACAAGAGCCCTGCTAACGTAAGTCTTGCTCTGTGTAGTGGGCCCTGCACAGCTGATCCTCCAAGGTAGTCAGAGGTTGGTGAATAGTGGGCACAGTGAGTCCTTGCAGCTGATCAGCCTGAGTAAATCCTCCCATTTATGTGCCAACAGCAATCAAGATTCAATTACAACAGAAGGGTGTAGAGTCCACACATACGGTGCACCTCAAGGGCCCAGCTGGGGTGATTAGGGAGGCTGTGCCACTGAACCCTGCAGAACACCTACTCTAATAAGCCAGCCTATGAAGCCTAGGAGACATAGCAACTCTACCTAATACATAGAAACAAACACAGGGAGGCACCCAAAATGAAGACACAAAGAAACATGTTCCAAATGAAAGAACAGAACAAAATTCCGTGAAAAGAACTAAACAAAATGGAGATAAGCAATCTAATAGATGCAGAGTTCAAAACACTGGTTATAAGGATGCTCAAGGAACTTAGTGAGGACCTCAAGAGCATGAAAAAGGAGCAGTCAGAAATGAAGGATACACTAACTTAAAGAATAATTTACAAGGAATCAATAAGAGTAGGAAAAAGCCAAGAAGCAAACCATCAATTTGGAATATAAGGAAGCAAAAAACACCCAATTAAAACAACAAAAAGAAAAAAAAAGAATTAAAAAAAAAATGAGGATAGTGTAAGGAGCCTCTGGGAAAACTTCAAGCGTGCCAACATTTGCATGATAGGGGTGCCAGAAGGAGAAGAAAGAGAACAAGAAATTGAAAATCTATTTGAAACAATAATGACAGAAAACTTCCCTAACTTGGTGAAGGAAACGGACATAAAGTCCAGGAAGCACAGAGAGTCCCAAACAAGATGAACCCAAAGAGACCCACACCAAGACACATCATCATCAAAATGCCAAAGGTTAAAGACAAAGAGAGAATCTTAAAAGCAGCAAGAGAAAAGCAGTTTGTTACTTACAATGGAGCTCTCATAAGACTGTCAGCTGATTTCTCAAAAGAAACTTTGCAGGCCAGAAGGGAGTGGCAAGAGATATTCTAGGTGATGAAAAGCAAGGACCTACAACCAAGATTACTCTATCTTGCAAAGGTATTATTTAGAATCATAGATATATAAAGAGTTTCCCAGACAAGAAAAAGCTAAAGGAGTTCATCATCACCAAACCAGTATTATATGAAATGTTGAAGGGTCTTCTTGAAGGAGACGATCAAAAATATGAACAATAAAATGGAATGAATACATATCTATCAACAATTTAGAAAACAAAGTAAACAAGCAGAACAGAAACAAACTCATAGATACAGAGAACATTTTGACAGTTGCCAGATGGGATGAGAGGTGGAGAGACAAGTGAAGAGGTAAAGGGGTTAAGCAATACAAGTTGGTTACAGAACAGTCAGAGAGATGTAGGTGACAGCATGAGGGAAATAGTCAGTGATATGGTGGACACGAGACTCATCGAGATGATCACATAGTAAATTCCATAATGTCTGATCACTGGAGTTTACACCTGGAACTAATATAATACTGTATGTCAACTGTAATTGAAAAATAAAGAATAATTTTTTGTAGGTGGCAGGTTGGGACCATATTGGGCTCATGTGTATATTAATTAATGCCCGCAATGATTGTCCTTTTTTTTTTTAACCCTCACCCGAGGACATTTTTTCATTTTTTGTTCAGATAGAGTGGGAGGGAGGGGGAGAGAGAGAGAGAGAGAGCGAGAGCGAGAGAGAAACACTGACGTGAAAGGGACACATCGAGTGGCTGCCACCCACACAACCCAACCAGGGCCGGGGACAAACTGCAACCAAGGTACATGCCCTTAGCAGGAACCGAATCCAGGTCTCTCTGGACTGCAGGCCAATGATCTAACTGCTGAGCCAAACCTGCCAGGACTGATTGTCCTTTTGAATTTCTGTTCGCCTTACTACTTTTGAAAGTCTCTAGTTGCAGGCTATAGCTTGTACTGTGTGAGTTATTCAATCATGATTTTAGATTTGATAGTAAAAAGGACTGTAGAATTCATATTCTATAAGTTACTGAAGAGAGTACGTATCTCTGTTCAATATGTATTTGCTGAGCACCTGCCGGGCGCCAGTTCTGGCCTGAGCCCTGGAGTACTGGCTGGAAGGGTCTCAGCAAGAAGTGACCAACTGCCACTGCTACAATTTCAGGAGAACTGAGACCCTCCCCTCCACTGTGCAGAAGCCAGCCATCAGTCTCCAGGGAAACCAGCGATGGGTGACATGAGCCCATCCAGGTCCAGGCTCTGGCCGTGAGCTCTGCGGGCAGCAGTTAAGCCCCAGGGAAAATCTATCAGCCATGCTCATGGGACTTGTGTAAAACCAGAAGGTCAGTGTATTAATTTAGAGTACAAATTCTAACCCTCCTTGGGAGCAGATCACCATGTTTGCATGCCCACCCCAACCTCGCCCTCCACACCTCGTTTTCCCAGACGCTTCTCCCTCCATCCTCCCAGCTGGGCTCCAGTGCTCAGAGAATGTCTGACACCAGTGTGAGGCTGAGAGCTGGAGGAAGGTAGTGTGTGGAACAACAGAGCTCCTGCCCGCGACCTGACAGGTGCAAAGACAGAAACTGAAACATTCACAGACAGGGCCTTTCCGTGTCCTGGAGCACTTTGGCATCTAATGAACATGAAGGTCCTGTGCTCAGAGCGACATACATTGTCACACATGCACACGTCGTGCACACCATTTCAGGGAATTTTCGGTTGCCCTGAAACCCATCTGGGAATATGGGGTCCAGAATCTCACCCTCTGCTGACGGAACTACACAAGAAGCAGCCAAGTCATACCCAGAACTTTGCGTCGAGATTGTGGAGTTGCAATATTTATGCAAACTGAACATTCAAGGGCACTAGGCTAAGATCACATCAGCGTGGTAGACATGGCCTTGCCACGAGATGCTGCACCCACTGAAGGTCCCCCTCACCTGGAGCAGTGCCCAAGTGGAGTCCTCCATCCTCTTTCTAAGGCTGACCAAACCCCTTCTGTTGACTAGTCTCTCCTCAGATAGGCCAACACTTTGATCCACTGACAGCCACACACATGTAGCCTTGGAGTGACACAGTGACCTTCAGGAGACATCGCTCGTCTCAGCTCTCACCCTTCACGAGTAGATCTAAAGTTGGACTTCAGTGGGGAGCTGTGTCTTCCTTTCTTGAAAGTTCTTAGAATATCTGGGCCCCAACAACCCTTTCCCTGAGCACCCAGAAAACAATGAAGGACGCCTCTGGCTCAGCAAAGCCTCTGCCTTCCTTCTCTCCACAGTCCAGAGCAGGAATTGGTACATTTGTCTGTAAAAGGCCACATAATAAATATTTTAGGTCTCTTTCATAACTTCTTGGCACTGTTGTTATGGTGCTAAAAGCAGCTGTACACAATACTGTGTGAAAGAGAGTGTAGCTGTATTCCAACAAACCTTATTGACGGACATCAGTGGGCTGGCCAGGGCTGGCCTGTGGGCTGCGGTTTGTGATCCCTGGTCTGGGAGAGCATCGCGCTCCGCGGATGGTCCTCCCTGTGCTCTGCCTCACTGTCTTGGTGAAGGATTCATTTCCATTGCATTTCTGAGGAGTTAGACAAGCAGAGGGCGAGAATAGTCCTTCTGTGGAAACAGCAAATGGAAGATTGGTTTCCACTAGAAAGGCTAGACATCTACTTTGCACAGTGTGGAGAAGTGAGTAGGAAAGAAACAAATTGTGAACATGGAGGAACCTTGCGAACATCCGGTCCAGAGGACAGAACAGCAGGACACAGGAGAGGTCCCTGCACTTCTCTCAGGCCAGATAATGACAATAATAACAGCAGTAACAACACAACACAGGCAGCATTTAGTGGCCACGTGCCATGTGCCAAGCACTCTCCAAGTGTCTTTCGAAATGTATTTAATGCTGGGTTTGCTTCCTACTCGGCCACCACCCAGCTGCATGGCCACCATGCGCTGCTCTGAGCCTGTGGCCACCACGCGCTGCTCTGAGCCTGTGGCTCTGTCCAGCAGCCGGGTCGGGCAACCTGTAAGGCACTCAGTACAGGCCAGGTCCAGCTACGTGCCCAGTGAGATTGGGGGCCTCACTACTGCAGTCTTGGGGTCAGGGTGTTCTCTGTGCCTCCGAGCTCAGCAGTGGAACCTGCAGAGTCCAGCCCAGGGCAGTGATCCAGCACTTCCAAGACACACAGGCTTTGGGGGATATTAGCAGATGATTCTTTTTCTTCTATTGAATTTATTGGTGTGACATTGCTTAATAAAACAACATAGGTTTCAAGTACACTATTCAATATGGGATATGGTTTTTTTAATATAGTTTTTTTTTAACTTTTTTAAAAAAATATGTTTTTATTGATTTTAGAGAGAGAGAAAGGAAGAGGGAGAAAGATAGAGACATTGATGGGCCACCTCCTGCATGCCTCCTACTGGGGATTGAGCCTGCCACCCTGGGCATGTGCCCTGACTGGGAATCAAACCAGTGACCTCTGGGTGCATGGGCCGACACTCAACCACTGAGCCACACCCGCTGGGCTGGAAGATGATTCAAGTGTTCTGCAGTCAAATAAATTTGAAAAATTCTCAACTAAGCAAAGTTAAACAAATTTCTCAATGGCTATATTTCTAAGAGCTCAGACTACCCACTGTGGTATAAATCTCTAAGCAGATATTATCACAAGCAGCTCCTTTCAACCATATTTATCCACCAATCATTTTGTGTCCCCAGGCATCTCTGGGGACTAGTATCTCACAGAAAACTCTTTACGAAAATACAGTTGGTTTTGTCTGAAAACAGATTGTGCTATGTAAGGTAGTGAGTTCCCCATTAAGGAGAGTGTGGGAGTAAGGCTGATGCTCAAAGAGAGGGGATGCGGACGGGAGCCCTGTGTGGAGGGTGACGGGAGGGGACGGGACGGGAGCCCTGTGTGGAGGGTGACGGGAGGGGACCGGGACTGGAGCCCTGTGTGGAGGGTGACGGGAGGGGACGGGACGGGAGCCCTGTGTGGAGGGTGACGGGAGGGGACGGGACAGGAGCCCTGTGTGGAGGGTGACGGGAGGGGACGGGACGGGAGCCCTGTGTGGAGGGTGACGGGAGGGGACGGGACGGGAGCCCTGTGTGGAGGGGACGGGAGGGGACAGGAGCCCTGTGTGGAGGTGACGGGAGGGGACGGGCCGGGAGCCCTGTGTGGAGGGTGATGGGAGGGGACGGGACAGGAGCCCTGTGTGGAGGGTGACGGGAGGGGACGGGACGGGAGCCCTGTGTGGAGGGTGACGGGAGGGGACGGGACGGGAGCCCTGTGTGGAGGGGATGGGAGGGGACAGGAGCCCTGTGTGGAGGTGACGGGAGGGGACGGGCCAGGAGCCCTGTGTGGAGGGGACGGGCCGGGAGCCCTGTGTGGAGGGTGACGGGCCGGGAGCCCTATGTGGAGGGGACGGGACGGGAGCCCTGTGTGGAGGGTGACGGGAGGGGACGGGACGGGAGCCCTGTGTGGAGGGTGACGGGAGGGGACAGGAGCCCTGTGTGGAGGGTGACGGGAGGGGACGGGACGGAGCCCTGTGTGGAGGGTGACGGGAGGGGACGGGACAGGAGCCCTGTGTGGAGGGGAGGGAGGGACGCGGAGCACTGGTGGAGGGAGGGGACGGGCCGGGAGCCCTGTGTGGAGGGGACGGGAGGGGACAGGAGCCCTGTGTGGAGGTGACGGGAGGGGACGGGCCGGGAGCCCTGTGTGGAGGGTGATGGGAGGGGACGGGACGGGAGCCCTGTGTGGAGGGTGACGGGAGGGGACGGGACAGGAGCCCTGTGTGGAGGGTGACGGGAGGGGACGGGACGGGAGCCCTGTGTGGCGAGTGACGGGAGGGGACGGGACGGGAGCCCTGTGTGGAGGGTGACGGCCACGTACAGGGCTCCTGCCAGTCCTCGCGGCCATCTTGTCCTCATAAGCTTGGGAGTCGTGCTGTTTTTCTGCTCCAGCCCTGGAATTCTGGAGGTGACTCTGAACACCAAGAAATGAGCCCTTTGGGGTCAAGGGTGATGCTGGACAGTTCTGGTGCCAGAAGTTAAGAGGCCCTGAAGAGCCAGACTGACCCTCCCCACACGTCAGGGTCCTCTCAGGTCTCCTGATTATTGTGGTCATTAGGGGCAATGAAATAACATTGTCTGACATCACAGGAGCTCAAAGAAAAGTTTCTGTTTGAGATCCACCCTGAGCATCTGAGATGTCAACAGAAAGGACAGACAGCCCAGACCTGAGACTCGTGTTCTGAGTCTACCACTTTCCAGCTGGATGAGCCTGGGCAGACCCCTTTCTCTAGGCCTCCAGGTCCTTGTGTGTAAGGTGCAGGGTCCTAATTGCTTCCTCCTTATCCCGTGGTGAGGATCCACGGCAGACACCTGGTGGCCCTGGTCTGTCCCAGCTGCAGCTGGTAGGGCATGGTGCAGGCTTGAGCAGCAGGGGCACAGTGCAGGGGCCTCCCTGATGCTTTGAGTGTCTGCCCCAGGAGCAATGCCCAACCAAAGGTGGCAGAAAATGGGTGATGCCCTAGCAGCCCTGTCCTTGGGGTGGACAATTCTAGGAGGCATGCACACCTCAGGAGACCTCAGAGGAATGCAACTGACCATTGCCCACAGTGTTGACCTCAGTAACCCACCTGACATTGAATTTTTTCCTTTCCCTTTCTCATTTCCTCCACCCCCCTTCTTGCTTTCTGAGGTCGCCTCCCAAAGAAATTTTCAGCACCCAACTTATTGTCTCAGGCTCTGCTTTTGGGGAAACCCAAGCTAAGACAAGATTAAATGAGTCACTGCCTGTGGAACATCCACCTGTGATAAGTGCTTAATAAGTAATAACTCTAATGATTATTGAAAAGATCAGGTCTGTCCCTGACTCTAGTCTCCACCATGCTGCCACTCATACACACCCATGCACACCCACGTACACCCACGCACCCGTGCACACCCATGCACCTATGCACACCCATGCACACCCATGCACCCCCCACTCACATCCATGCACTCCCATGCATCTATGCTCACCCATGCACACCCCCACACACATACACACCCATGCACACACTGACACCACTTCTGTGCTACTTAATGAAATTTCCCACATTTACTCAGAGATGCAGGGGCAATCTGGTAAATAAATCCTCCTCCTTTTCTTTGACTAAATGCAGACAAACTAAAGGGCACTGTGGGTTAAATGAGGACTCTTCTCTTTCTTCTTCTGGAACAGGGACCAGCCCTGCTCTGCAGGTACCCTTCTGCCTTGCTCAGATGTTCTCACTGTCACCAGAAAGAACCAATCCTGAGGCTGACTTTGTTGATAAAGGCAAGAGGCCACACTGAGAACACTGAACACAAGCGGGGGACTCTGAAGACTGGTGATGGTGGGTTACGTAAATGTCAGCAATGATGTGGGGAGGCATCTGGATGTTTAGTTAGTGAGCAGCTGTTACAAGGGGAAGGCAAGACCATCATTCAGTCCAGCCGGTGTGGCTCAGTGGTTGAGCAATGGTCCATGCACCAAGAGGTCGCCAGTTCAATGCCCAGGTTGTGGACCTGATCCCCAGTGGGGGACATGCAGGAGGCAGCCAATCGATGTTCTCTCTCATCGATGTTTCTATATCTCTCCCTCTCCCTTCCTCTCTCTCTAAAATCAATAAAGAAAAAATAATTTTTTAAAATCAGTTGGACTTATCAGTATCCTAAACCCTTAAAAAAATTATTCATCATCACATTCCTCTACTTCCCAGAGCAGTGGGGCACTTCATGGGAACGTAAGGCCATTGTGACTCTGTCGGAGACTCCCCCGTCCCTCCAGTT
This sequence comes from Molossus molossus, assembly GCF_014108415.1. Classification (NCBI taxonomy): domain Eukaryota; kingdom Metazoa; phylum Chordata; class Mammalia; order Chiroptera; family Molossidae; genus Molossus; species Molossus molossus. The sequence goes on from NW_023425353.1 coordinate 1,191,939, forward strand.
CCTTCTCTGTCCTGTCTATTCCTTCTCAAAAGCATGAAATAAAGTGATGCTGTTGGCAAAACCTTCTCAGTGACTGCCCTGCCTCATATCTGTAAACTAACCCCATGCCTTGTTAAGTATGTTCCTGGCTAATTAGAAAAGTTTTCCACTAATAGAAGGTGACCCCCAAGTAAATAAAATGTATCTCTTGATTTAACTAGGAGATAATGATGACAGAGAACCATCATTTCAAGTAAAACAAAGAAAAGGTTTGTGATCACAAGGTGCACCACAGCACAGCGGAAGGGCCTGGCCTCAGACCTGAGGTCAGACCCGGCCGTGGCAGGTGGAGGCAAGGAGAGGCAGTGTATTCTCTCAAGCCGACCTCTAAGCAGGACTCCCAGCCAGCTTCTGAGTCAGGACTGCCAGCCCAGGCTTCAGAGTCCAAGTCCGTGGTACATGGGTGTTTTATGAAGCTGGTTGGGCAACTCAGAGGCTGATTATGGGTATAATTCCCAAGTCACTGGATGGTGTATCCCCAACCTCACTGCCCCAAATTCTTACCTTGCCTCCTCCCCTTCATCAAACCAGCAGTGTCTGAATGACATCCCTGCCCTGATTCATTTGGGCTTTCCTCTTTGTGCTTCTTGTGGGAGTGGAAATGATGACTAACTTAAACTATTGGATGGATTGCTTCTCAGACCTTCTGTCATCAGAAATCTGTCATCGGGTGTCTTAAGAGAATGGATTAACAGGTAGATGGTGTGTGGCAATGATTCCAAAGGAGGGAAAGTGGTATAGAAAGAGCGGTTTGATGCTCCTGCAGACAGATGTTTCCATGTTAGAGTCTTCACCTCCTCCCTCTGTCACCATATTTTCTTCTGAGTGTTCCCACACGGAATCAAGGCTGCTGACACTGCAGGCACGGCCTCCCTCTCCTCCCTGCCTGCAGATTCCATCTCCCACTTTAGAGGCTGAAAATGCACTTTCCCAACTTGCCTTGCACCTAGAGTCTGTGACCTATTCCTGGCCACACACATAGGAAGGGAAGCCTGGTGCAGTTTACTTCAGGAAAGGCTCTTCTCAGTGCTCGAAGAGAGATGCACAGAGAAAGCCTCCTTTGCTTCCTGTGTTTGAATGTGGTAACAGATGTGATGGCGGTAGCTGCTGCAGCCACCTTGCTATTGTGAGGGAGCAAGACTAAGACAAAAAGCTACACACCGCGGATTGTGGTGTGGAAAGAGGCAAAAAGGCGGGGCTCTAAATTACATCATTTTACTGCAGAAATAATACTGGGACAGTCCAACAACTGAATTTCTAGTTATGTAAGATAGCAAACAGCCTTCACCATTTAAGCCACATTTAGTTGAACACTTTCTTCCTCGAAGCCCAAAATCATCTTATTACTACGTCTTATTCTTGTTTCTAAGAAGTTTCCTTGATGAAATATAAATTTGTCTCTAAATTAAAGTTTTTCTTTGATGTTGCTTTGTATTTTTTTTGTGTGCTGAATTTCTATTTGATTCTTTTTTTATTAAATTGATTGAGGTGACATTGGTTAATAGGGTCATATAGGTTTCCAGTGTATATTACTATGATGCATGATCTGTATATTAAATTGTGTACTCACCAGCCAAAGTTCAGTCATCTTCCATCACCATATACTTGGTCCGTTTTACTCTCTCCTTTGCATCCATTCCCTTCCCTCTGGTGACCACCATACTGTTGTCTGTCTGTGTCTCTGAGTTTCATTTTATATCCCACATATGAGTGAAATCGCATGGTTCTTAGCTTTTTCTGACTGACTATTTCACTTAGCATAATATTCCCAAGTTTATCTATGTTGTCGCAAATGGCAGGATTTTGTCTTTTCTTACGGCTGAGGAGTATTCCACAGTTTACATGTACCCACCTTCTTCACCCAGTCCTCTCTCGCAGGACACCTTGGTTGTCTCCATGTCTCGCCACCATGAATAATGCTGCTGTGAACATAGGGGTCATATATCTTTTGAACACATGTCCTTATTTTTAGTTTTTGTGGGTGAATACCCAGAAGAGGGATTGCTGGTTCATATAATAACTCTATTTTTAGTTTTTTGAGAAACTGTCAGACTGTTTTACATAGAGGCTGTACCAGTTACATTCCCACTAGCAGTAAACGAGGGTTTCCTGTTCTCCACAATCTCTCCACACTTGTTATTACTTGTCTTATTGATAGTGGCCATTCTAACAGGTATGAGGTGGTATCTCATTGTTTGATTTGCATTTCTCTAATAGCTAGTAAAGATGAATATCTTTTTATATATCTGATGGCTGTTTGTATGTCTTCTTGGGAGAATGTCTGTTAGGTCCTCTGCCCATGTTTTAATTGGATTGCTTGTTTGGTGTTGAGTTCTATGAGTTCTTTATATATTTTGGATATTAACCCCTTGTTGGAGCTGTTGTTTGCAAATATCATCTCCCATTCAGTTGGTTGCCTTTTTATTTTGCTGTCAGTTTCTTTTGCTGTGCAGAAGCTTTTTAGTTTGATATAGTTCCATTAATTTATTTTTGCCGTTACTTCCCTTGCTTTTGGGGTCAAATTAATAAAATGACCTCCATGACCAAGGTCCATAAGTTTAGCACCTATGTTTTCTTCCATGTAATTTATGGTTTCAGATCTTATATTTAGGTATTTGGTCCATTTTGAATTAATTTTTGTACATGGGAAACAAATAGCAATCTAGTTTCATTCTTTTTCCTTGTGGCTTTCCAATTCTCCCAACACCCTTCATTGAAGAGGCTTTCTTTTCTCCATTGTGTGTTTGTGGCTCCTTTGTCAAAAACTGCTTGCCCATATACATGTGGTTTTGTTTCTGGGCTCTCAATTCTGTTCCATTGGTCTGTATGTCTGTTCTTCTGCCAAAACCATGCTGTTTTGATTATCATAGCTCTGTAATACAATTTGAAGTCAGGTAATGTGATACCTCTAGTTTTGTTCTTTTTTCTCAGGAGTGCTTCAGCTATTTTTGGTCTTTTGTGGTGCCATATAAATTTGGCAATCTTCTGGGTGGCTTGGTAGTTTCCTGTCCCCTGTAGATATCCTTGACCTTGTCCTCTATTTTCATAAGCAAATTAAGCATGGTTAGCTTATAATCTGTGTCTGAATTTCCAATACCCAATGTCTTAGCAGGATTATTTTTGCTGGCTGCTGCTTCTGCTTTTCTTATTCATGGTGACTTATTTCTTTTTCTTCCTGATTATCTTTGATTTTATGCTGCTCATTGTATCTGAAAATTAGCAGTAATTAATTAGCAGTCATTTGAGATCTAGGCTAAAGGTACTTTCCTCCAGAGAGGATGAGTGTATGTGTTTGCCAGGGACCTGGGGAGAACCTTAAACCAGGTTTAAGGTTTCCTGGATCACCAAACATTGTGAATCCTGGCTACAAATCCAATACACAAGGCCTAGTTACCTCTGGTTCACTTTTTCCCTGAGAGTGCAGGACTTTGCGTCCCTGTTATTATGGAGAGGGTCTCCAATTGGACGGCCCATTTGATTTCTGCCTGCCTTATCCCACAAGGCCATCAAAACAGAAGTTCAAATTAAGCAACGTCTGTGCTCTACTTATCTCTTTGGGTTCTTGTTCTCCCTTTAATAATGTCTCATTATAGAATTCACTCTGAAGTGCCTGTAAGATTCTCCATTTATTCAGGAAGTTTAGGGTTTCCCAAAGGAGGATTGATCCAAATAAACTTATTCTTTCTCCTGTCACCAAGTTCTCTGCTACTGACTACACTGTCTCCAGGGTCCTCACCACTTGCTTTTCCTGCTCGTGGGTCTCTAGTCTGCTGCCTGTGTCTCCTGACTGCCTTGTCCTATTGATTGTGTTGCTCTCCTGATTTCAAGCCATCAGCCTGATTTCTGCACTCCCTGGCCCTTGCATTTGTTCATCCCCAGATTTCTACTGGGTTGCCTATGCCAACTGACTTGGGTATAGCAGAGTTTCAGCTACTCCCCCCGTTTTTGACTCTTCGCCTGAGCCTTGATCCAGAATCTTATAATATTTGCTGACATTGCCTCTCCTGTGCCTCCTCTCCCTATACGCTTCCTGGCTCACCATCTGGCCTTAACTTTTCTGACAAATTCTTCTCCTTCCAGAGCCACTGACTGCTTTGGCATTATTCACCCAATCATGGCGCCATTGTGGGCTTCCCATGACTGTTTCAAGTAGATGCATTTGAGGCTATTTAATTATCTTTGTCAAATACAGGATCACGTATGTGGGGGACCTCATGAGTGTTTTATAATGATGATTAACTGTTAAATTTTAATCATTCTTGAAAATGTAGAGGACAAAATTTATAATAAGAAGAAAATTGAAAATGGCAATAAAATAAGACCTATTCTTAAGACTTTTACTTGGCTTTTGAAAGTCTATGTGGCCACCGGCAGGAAGTAGGCAGGTTAGTATAGTGATAGATGGCACCCTCTTATAAATCCAGGAGACCCTATTCAATCCCATTTCCACCCCTTATCTGTATGGGTGATCCTACTCTTCTTAACCTCTACTTCCTCATCCATAAAATGGTACTAATAATAGTCCCTTTCCGTGATATTGTTATGGAAAAAAAAGAGATAAGAATCATGTTTAGAACAGTACTTGAAAACCATAAGCACTCAATAAAAACATTATCATTATCAAGAGTAAGAGTATTAAGGTCCACCTTCCCTCCAAATATTTCTTCAACTGAGCCATCACATGGCTGTTCTCCTGCATCCCACCCTAAATCACCACCATCTGTAGCTTGACTTTATTAAGCAACATGTGGGGGTAATTATTCTCAAATGGCCCTGGTTAAGGCACATATGTTCATTGGGATTTCATATGTGGTTGGATTTGTTTAATTCAATGACTAGTTAAATCAAGCCCTGCTCAATAAGGTTGGAAGATCACAATATGAGACGAGCTATATTCACAGTGATTTTTTAAAAATTTTGATTCCTCATGTACAAGAGTCATTTTTCAGCAAATCAGAGATCTGGCAGAACAGACAGATAACTAGGCTCCTCCATGGGTACTAAGGCATGTGGCCTTGGGGATCTGGGGCATAAACACTTGTAGGATTTGAAGATTATGTAGGTCAAATCCAACCTCCTTGTTTGGTAGATGAGGAAACAAAGACTAAGAGACATAGAACGACCGGCCCAGGGTCACACAGTTTATTAGGGACAAAGCCAGGACAAGAATCTAGATTTTGTTTCACGATTAACCAGCCATGTGACATGCTGGGTGTGGTGGTTTAAAATATGTCTGCAAATACATCCACAAAGTCTTTGCCATGTCTCACCACCAAAAGCAGAGTAATTCTCTTCCCCCTCAAGATGGGCCAGACTTAGTGACTCACTTCTAATGGATCAAATGTGAGGTTGGGTCATAAAAATGCATAATTTCCTAGTTCTCTCTCCCTGAATCCACTCAGGAGGACTTGGAGGGTAGCTTCCTGGGGAAGAACTGAGGCCTGTCACTAACAGCCAGTACCGACTTACTGCACGAGCACTGAGGAGCTGGTTTTCTGGTCTCGGGCTTTAGAAGACTCTGGCTCCAGCTGACATCTTGACTGCACCCTCAGGAGAGAACCTGGGCCAGGTGAGCGCCGCCTGAATCCCTCGATTCACAGAACCGTGGGAGATAATACGTGTACGCTGTCTTCAGCTGCTAAGTTTTTGGGTAATTGTTAACAGTGATACATTAACAAGTGCACTAAGATAACTAACACTAATTTTTAGTTTAATACTAATATTTACCCAGGACTTTTTGAGTTGGAAGTGATAAAATCCAATTCAACTAGTGAGGAAAAAAAATTATTGTCGTTCCTGTACCTAGAAAAACCAGAGACAGAGCTACCTTCGGGAATGCCAAATATTTAGGTGGCATTCTGTCTGCTACAGGGACACTTTCTCTGAGCAGTGTGAGCTGCCCTGGCTAGAGGCAGCCTGGTTTATTCATCCCACTTAATGGCCCTGAAAGAAACAGGGCTTCTGAGTGCAGTTCCCGCACCCCCAGGGGACTCTGTTCCCCCAAGTCTGGCGGCCACGGCCACGCCTGTGCCTGAGGCTGGCGCTGGCTTGAGGGTGAGGTGCTCCGCGATTGGCTCCCAGGACTTGGCTCACTCCCTAAAGCTAACTTCTGACTCACTTGCTTTCGTGTGGTCCCCTCAGGCCGTTTTTGGACACCGAACCTTGGTTCCTCTCCAGAGTCTCTCAATGAGAGTCTACATTTCCACAGTCTCCAGGTGGTCTGCATGCACATTGGCAGCTGAGGAGCATTCTTCCCAGCGAACAGGAGTCTCTTCTCACAGACCACGCCAGTTACCCTCCCCCACCCACCTGTTGGTAGAGTACATTTGTCATTTAACCCTCTTATGTATTTCTGTGTGCACACCTTATCTCTCCTGTCCTACCTGGGTCCTTCAGACAGAACCCAAGGTCTTATGGACAGTGTCCACTTCAGTGCAATGGGGACAGTGCTGTTGTCCAGGGATCGCGTGAGGACTGGGTGGGATAATTCATGGTGCATAGCACAGTCTGTTGTACGTATTGTAGATTAGATGCAGCGCAATGACAACTAGCACTGCTCCCCGTACAGCTGGCCATGTGCTAGCCCTTTATTATGTTTTCTCGTCGAATCCTCCTTAGAAAGCATAGAACTATATTATAAGGGAAACGGGTATTATGACGACTTGGATACAGTCATGAGCTGCTTAATTATAGAGATATATTCTGAGAAATGGATCATTAGGCAAGTTTGTCATTATGTGAACATCACAGATGCACTTACACAGGCCTGGACGGTCTTGCCCACGACAGGCCCAGGCTACCTGGCACTGCTCCTGGGCTACAAGCCTGTGCAGCATGTAACTGCACTAAACAACCCGAGATTAAATCACGCACGAGAGAAAACGATGCAATCCTGACACGTGACAACCGCGAGATGCATGCCTGGGTAACACAGCCACTGCTTCACACGTTGCGAAGTACAGCACAGTGAACACATGAGCCGGTAACAGCCCTTCCTCACCCAGTGCTGTGTGCTGCACACGTGGGTGGGCTGCACTTGTATGTGCTGGGCTGTGATGTGGCCATAGCTACACCACCACTGGGTGATAGGCATTTTCAGTTCTGTTATAGTCTTATGGGACCACCCTTGTATATGCGGTTCATCAATGACTCACACATCACTATGTGGTGAATGACTGTATTTAGACAATGTCTGAATTTCCTTGTTTAGAAATCAGAAAATAGAACAAGGTCCCACAACCAGTACGTAGTCAAGCCAGGACTGGAGCCTAGAACTCTCAAATCCATAGCCTGGTTTGAGCCTCTCGAATGAGTAGCTCTGCTACACTGTGCTGCATAATGAAGTCCCTCATCCAGCATGTGTCAAATTAGAGAATAACATTTTTGCACTCCTAAAAGAAGGATCATAAGGTCAAAGGGAGCCCTGGCCAGGTCAGTGATACACTGAGAGCTGAAGGCCACACTGAGAAACAATCTCTTGCCTCTTTACGGTAAAGGGGTCAAGCAAGTGTGATGACAAAGAGCAGGTGACCTTCACCTCAGTGTCAAGGAGACAAAAAGGCAGCTGGTGTCCCTGGGAACTGGAGAGCACATGGTCACATGATGGCCAGAGACTCCTGCCCGTGTGCCTGGACCTGCTCCGCTGGGCAGCACTGAGCCAAACACTGTGAAACACCCCGAATCCGAATCTGAGTCTGACAAGGTGGCTCAGTGTTGCCACGTGTGACTTTTAAAATAAAGCCAGAGATCTGGACTTTTATGTGAAATCTTTGACTTTTAAACTGGGGCAGGGGTAGTGGGGTTGGCAGTGGCAACCAGACTATAGTTGCCCTCACCTGACGGAAAGCTACACTGTTTCCTGTGTGCTAACCTAGCACAGAACAATGGGAAGATAGAAGGGAGGAGGAGGGAGAAAGCAGGGGTGGAGGGAAGGCAAAGAAGGGGCAAAAGAAAGAGAGAGCTGGCCACCTGAGCGCTGGGGTCTCCCGGAGCAGCTAAGGGGAAGGACAGCTTCAGCAGGAAGGGAAGGAGGCTGGGAGAAGGGGACTTGGTGGCTAATTGTCCTCCAATGCCACCAAGGGCCAACCCAGCCAATCAACCTTTTCTTTTTAATCACCTTGGAGGCTCTCTTCATCTTTGTTCAGCTGTAATCATTCTTAATTAGATAATTGAAATAATCATCCAATTAAGTGGGTTCACAAACTCCCCCCCAACCTTGCTTGAGGACTTGCTGAATCCAGCTGGCTCCTCGTTTCCGCTGACTCATGCAGGGTCTGAAGCAGGTTTCACGCTGTTTTCTTTCCTCTTTCCAATCTACCGCTTCAGTTCCTAGGAGCTGCTACTGAACTTCTGTTCTGGCTAAAGTCAAATAGACTCCACAGGCAACCAGAAGCCAGACACTGGGACAGGCCCCAGCACACGGGTGGTTGAGAGCCTCAGGCCCAAGGGGACTTCAATCCCAGCTCTGCCGTTGATGAGGTGACCTTGAGTGTGTACACTGATCTTTCAGACCTGCAGCTTCCTCACCTGTGAACTGGGAATGGAAAGAGGACCCGCCTCACAGTGGTGTGCGTCAGCTGAGATAGCACAGGTGAGGCCATGATGTTGTTGGCAGGTTCTTGGAAACTGACTTTAAACCAAACAATGTATAAGAAAACCAATTGTATCATAGGCTAATTGATATAAACAAGATTTAAATTCCTACCACATATTTCTGGTCACAAAAACATCACCCAGCCTTAATATAGACCACAAACACTTCGGATGTTAAACATTGAAATAAATGTGAGCTATTCATACATTTCAGAAAGACGAATAAACACAAGTAAGAGAATTATTTTCCAGCGCACTTATTCCAGCTCAGGGTTGCGGGTGGCCGGAGCCTGTCCCAGCAGCTCGGGGCCCAGGCGGCGCCCAGGAGGACAGAGCCCCTCGGTCAGGGCCACACACGGTCACACTCACTGGTGGGCAGGGGAGGCACACCGTCACCTACGTGCATGACTCTGGGACCGGGGAGGGAACCAGTGTCCCTGGAGAAACCCACAAGGACTGCGGCCCACAGGGAATCGAGTATTTTTCTCATCAGTGTTACAGCGAAAGGCATGAGCGCATTTCATTCTCAGGACAGACTGCCCACAACGTGTCTTCCACCTCGGAGGGTCAGCATTGGAAGAGGACATAACAGCTCTGTGAAGAGTGTATAGTTTTGATGCTCTCTAGTCTTTTAAAAGTTACAAGTGGCACACTATTGTTTTAAATGAGAAAAATGCCCTTATTTAAAAGAAAAATGAATTTTCAGACTGTGTTTTTTTTGTTTGTTTGTTTGTTGATACGTGGCCCCTAGCGGGAACCGAACCAGGGACTCTCTGGTTCGCAGGCCGACGCTCCAACCGCTGAGCCAAACTAGCCAGGGCTCAGACTGTTTTATAATGTTGTTGATTTTTTTCTGAAGTGTACTTTAAAAAGTGGAATCATTGCCTATGTAAGACACAATGTGCTTTGTACACGGTACATTTCTCATGCTAGCAAAAAATGTCTTAGCTTTGCTGTTTTTTAATTCATTGATTTTAGATATAGAGAGAAAGAAACATCAGTCTGTGGTTCCCCTTATTTCCGCATTGATTGATTGATTCTTGTATGTGCCCAGGCCCGGGATCAAACCTCAACCTTGGCTTACTGGGGTGACATGCTAACCAATGAGCTACTTGGCAGGGCCAGCCTTGCTCTAGAGTCCAGCAATGGATAAAGGCTTGAAAATGTCCATTTCTTCAAACATGCTCTTCAGATCAATACTCCACAACACTGGGTGGCTGGACGTCGGCTGGAGAGGACCACTTGGTGTTGAGAACCGTGGACGTCGGTGAGCATTCTGGGCACCTGCCCGATGCCCCAGGCACTTGCTCCTGATCCCTGCCTCTGTGCCTCGGTGCACAACACATGTGGTAGCAGCCTCCTGGGGCCCCAATGACTCTCGCCTCTGGTGTTCACATGGATATGCAGGGCTGACTTATGAAATCAGTAAGAGACTGTAGGAATGGTGGGGCGTGACTTTCAAAGCCAAGTCATCAAAGTCTGCAGGTTCTACTCTCCCTTACATGGACCACCTGCTCTTGGAGGCCAGCCTGTGCAGTGAGGGCCTCCACGCAGCCCTGTGGAGGGCTCCGTGTGGGGAGCAGCTCCTGCCAGGGGCATGTGAGTGACCATCATGAATGCAGACCTTCTCACCCCAGCCAATCACTTGACTACATCTTGAGCCAGACCATCAGCTAATCTACCCTCAAATTTCTGACCCACGGAAACTGTGAAATAATATATACATTTTTAAGCTGCTAGACTTTGCAGTCATTGGTTATGCCGCAGAAGGTAACCAGTGCGTTCACCCTCCCATGAGAAGGTTTTGTTCTTTCCTCTCCGAATTCCCTCTCCCTCAACGCTCAGGTTAAACTGCTCTTCCCACCTAGATTCTCCAGTCCAGAGGGCTGCCTCCCTCCTCGAAGGCCTGTCTCCATGCAGCCCTTACTGGGCATTAACCAGAGGTAGAAGTGAGCACAGCACAGCCAGGCCCCACATCTCCTGGGTCTTTATTAGCAGATGAGCACATAATGTGTCACCGATAGTGAGACACTTCTGAGACTCAAAAGAAGTGCTATGAACAATGATCCTGGGATCAATTCCACAAATGTGTCACCTACAACGTGCAGTATCCTATCTGTAAGAGATGCCAGTGCTTCTCAAGAAACGTAACAAGAGGGAGACAATTGTTTCAAGGTTGCAGGTATATTGCCCAATGCTTGGAAATGCCAAAAAAAAAAAAAAAAAAAATAAAAGGAGCTTATTTATTTTTTCAAAATAGATCTTTTTACTTGCATATCTCTACCCAGCTAGGAAGAGAAAGGGGAATATAATTTTATGCCAACCTGGTCATTTAAACACTCTCGGAGGAAGAGAGGACTGAAGATGGTGGCAGGCAGGACTGGAGGGAGGGTGGGTGTGTGAGAGAGGGAGCGAGTGTGTGGGAGAGTGTGAGTGGAAGTGCAGGTGGACGACCAAACCCGAGCAGTGCAGAGCCGCAGAGCCGCGGAGCAGAAGATCCCTGTGCTGTGGACAGGCAGCCGGCTACCACGGTAAACGGCCCTCAGGGCACTTTTCCCTGTGCACGGGGAGGTCCCACCATTTGGGAAGATCCCGGATCTTCCCTGGGAGGAGGTAGTGGGAGCGGCTAGAGCCCAGCAACCTGAGCCCACCAGCATACCTGGCACCATCGAACCAGTGGTCACTCTGTGTCAACACAGACCAGTGTACAGTAGTGGAGCTGCCAAGGTGCCGGTCACAGAAGCCACAGACAGCCCAGAGCCCAGCATCATCCCCCATAGTAGCAGCCCAATCAGAGTCCAGATATACCCCCAGCAACAGAGGCTGGGGAGCAGACATCCATCACCAGGCAACAGAAGCACAGACCAGCAGCTGAGACCCATTCCCCAAAAACTACAGAAAAGGCTGAGCAGGAGTTGAGCCCCATGGGGCAGCAGAACTCCCCAGCTGCCAGCAGCGGGACCTGGGGCTCCACAAAGGCCTGTGAGGTCCAGTAGCTCACAAGAGCAGTGGGAAACCAGAGCCCCAGAGAGAGACTGGTGCAATCCAGCTGCCCGCCCTCGGGAACTGCAGGGTGCCGAGGCTCCAGAGAGGCCTGTGTGACCCAGCAGGGACTGTGAGATCCAGTTACCCATGGGACCTGCAGGGTGCTGAAGCACCAGAGAGGCATGTACAACCCAGCAACCCATAAGATAGGCATAGAACCGGGTCCCCAAAGGGACTGTGCGATCCAGTTACCCATGGGACCTGCAGGGTGCAGGGGCACCAGAGAGGCCTGTGCGACCCAGCTGCACACAAGATAGGCTTAGAGGATGTGAAAATGGAGGTGGAGTGAATGGAAGCTATACAGATGATCTCCCAGGACCAAACGTGAATTACAACTAAAATAAAGACAAATCCTTGGAAAAAGCAACAGAAAAGCAGCAGGACAGGACCATATAACCAGGGACACTGGTAGGATCTGCAGAGACACGAGATGGTGGTGGGTGGGGAGACCACAGGCAGCAGCAGTCTTAGCTGTGAGCAGCGTATTTGGGGAATAAAGACCAAGCCCATTCCACAGTGCAGAGAACTAAAATAGCCACAACCACTCACCTGGGGGCTATGGCAGAGGGAGGGCAGACTGGGCTGGAACTCTGTGCGGACACCTGGGATTTGGAGGGCACTCAGAGTTTTTGCTGAGTTGCGGCCACAAAGGATGGTAGCCAGTGTGCTCCTTCCCAGGGCTGTGGGGAAAAGCAGCAGCCCCACCTCCACCCCAGGAGATTCACACTTTCCCAGGTGAGGCAAGGAAATGCAAATTGAGGCTCATTAAAAACCAGCATGATCCCACTCTCTGGAAATCCTCTTATGCAGAACACCAGGGCTACATTCCAAGGCACTGAGTAACTGAGACCACTAGCCACCAGGAAAAAGCTAGAGGATAACTGAACCTTTTCTGGGCTTGCAAATCTACCCAGGAAAGTAAGACTTGACAGTGGTGTTTAACGTGGGCCCACCCCAGCTCATCCAAACCCAATGGAGGGAGCCACAAACAGCAGAACAGAACACCAACACCAGAACTCCAACACCCAAAGGAAAAATTTGGTAGGCTCCCAAACCCACGGAGATAGTCAAATGGTGAAACAAAGAAACAAATCCCAAATGAAAGAACAAGAGAACTCTATCAAAGATGAGATCAATGAAATGAAGTTAAGCAAATTATCAGAGGTAGAGTTCAGAGCCATGATCTTGAGGAAGCTCAACAGCATGAGGAAGGACATCAGCACCATGAGTAAAGATATAGAAACAATGAAAACCAACCAAGTGGAAATGAAGAATGACATAGCAGAAATTAAGAACACATTGGAAGGACTAACCAGCAGAGTAGAGGAGGCTGAGGACCAGATCAGTGAATTAGAAGTCAGGATAGAAAAATTCAGCCAATCAAAAAACCAAAAGAAAAAAAAAACAACAATTAAAAACAGAAAGACAGCATAAGAGAACTGTGGGACAACTGGAAATGTAATAACATTCGCATCATAGGAGCCCCGAAGAGGAAGAAAATGGGCAAGGGTTAGAGAATATATCTGAAGAAATAGTGACAGAAAACTTTCCTAACTTGGTGGAAGAGGAAGGCACTCAAGTTCAAGAAGCACTGAGAAACGCAAGTAAGAAGAACCCAAACAGGCCCACACCAAGACACATAGTAATTAAAATGCCAAAAATTAAAGACAGAGAGAATCCTGAAGGCAGCAAGACATAAGCAACAGGTTACCTACAAAGGAAACCCCATAAGGCTCTCAACTGATTTCTCAACAGAAACACTACAGGCCATAAGAGAATGGCATGAAGTAATCAAGGTCATGAAAAACAAGGATCTGAATCCAAGATATCCAGCATGGCTATCATTCAAAATAGAAGGTCAAATAAAGAGCTTCCAAGACAAAAAATAAATAAAAAAGGCTAAGGGGATATATTACTACCAAATGAGTACTGCAAGATACGCTAAAAGGACTGCTATAATTCGTAGAAGAAACAGGAAGAAAAATAGAACCACACTAAGCAAAAATGGCAATAAATAGGTACATATCAATTATCACCTTAAATGTGAATAGTTTGAATGCTCCAATAAATACACACAGAGTAGCTGACTGGATAAGAAAGCATGACTCAAAGATATGTTGTTTACAAGAGACACACCTCACAACAAAAGACTCACATAGGTTGAAAGTGAAGGGATGGAAAAAATTCTTTCAAGCAAATGAAAAGCAAAAAAAAAAAAAAGTTGGGGTAGCAATACTCATATCTGATAAAATAGATTTCAAAATGAAGGCCATAACTAGAGACAAAGAAGGCCACTACATAATGTTGAAAGGATGTATGCAACAGGAAGATATAACCTTGGTAAACATATATGCACCCAATATAAGAGCACCAACATATATTAAAAATCTTCTGGAGGACTTCAAAGGAGAAATCAACAGAAATATAATCATAGCAGGGGACTTCAACACCCTGCTGACATCACTGGATAGATCTTCTAGACAAAAAATTAACAAGGAAACACAGACTCTAAATGAAGCACTTGATCAAATGGATTTAATAGATATCTACAGAGAATTACACCACAAAACTACAGAATTCACATTCTTCTCAAGTGCACATGGGACGTTCTCAAAGATAGACCACATGTTAGGACACAAACTAAGTCTCTACGAGTTCAAAAAGATTGAAATCATATCAAGCATCTTCTCAGATCACAATGGCATGTAACTAGAAATCAGTTGCAACAAGAACATGCAAAGATATGAAATCATAGAGACTAAATAGCATGTTATTGAACAATGAATGGGTTACCGAGGAGATCAAAGAAGAAATTAAAAACTTCCTGGAAACCATTGAAAATGAACACACAACAACACAAAATCTATGGGATGCAGCAAAAGCAGTTCGGAGAGGGAAGTTCATAGCACTAAGGCCTACCTCAAGAAACAAGAAAAATTTCTAACAGACTATCTAACCTCACAACTTAAAGAACTAGAAAGCAAACAAAAAGAAAACCCCAGAGCAAGTAGAATAAAGGAAATACTAAAGATCAGAGCAGAAATAAATGATACAGAGACAAAAACAAAACAACAACAACAAAAAAAAACAACAACAATTCAAAGGATCAATGAAACAAAAAGCTGGTTCATTGAAAAGATAAACAAGATTGATGGATCCTTAGCTAGACCCACCAAGAAACAAAGAGAGAGAACCCAAATACACAAAATCAGAATGAAAGAGGAGAAATAATAACTGACACCACAGAAATACAAAGGATTGTTAACAAATATTATGAACAACTATATAGCAACAAATTCCACAATCTAAGCGAAATGGACAAATTTCTAGAAACACATAGTCTCCCAAAACTGGATCAGGAAGAGACAGAAAACTTGAACAGACCAATATCAACAGAAGAAATTGAAGATGTAATCAAGACTCTCCCAGAAAACAAAAGCCCAGGCCCCAACGGCTTCATGGGGGAATTTTATCGAACATTCAAAGAAGAATTAATACCCGTTCTCCTCAAACTATCTCAAAAAAATGAAGAAGGAAGACTTCCAAACTTGTTTTATGAGGCCAGCATAATTCTAATTTTAAAACCAGAAAAAACACTACAAAGAAAGGAAACTACAGACTAATATTCCTGATGAACATAGAAGCCAAAATCCTGAACCAAATACTAGCAAATCGGATCCAGCAATACATCAAAAAAATTATCCACCACAACCAAGTGGGTTTCATCCTAGGGATGCAAGGCTGGTACAATATTTGCAAATCAATAAATGTGATATACACCACATAAACAAAATGAAAGATAAAAATCACATGACAATATCAATAGACGCTAAAAAAGCATTCGACAAAATCCAGCATCCATTTCTGATAAAAACGCTCAGCAATCTTGGAATAGAGGGGTCATATCTCGACATGATAAAGGCGATATATGAAAGACCTACAGCCAACATCATATTCAATGGACAAAAACTAAAAGCATTTCCCTTAAGAACAGAAACAAGACAAGGATGCTCGCTTTTGCCATTCTTATCTAACATAGTACTGGAAGTCTTAGCCACAGCAATCAGACAGGAAGAAAAAATAAAAGGGATCCAAACTGGAAAGGAAGAAGTGAAACTGTAATTATTCACAGATGACATGATACTATACGTAGAAAACCTCAAAGACTCCATCAAAAATTTACTAGACTTAATAAATGAATTTGGCAAAGTAGCAGGATACAAAATTAATGTCAAGAAATTGATGGCATTCTTTTACACCAAAGATGAACTCACAGAAAGAGAAACTAAAAAAACAATCCCATTTTCCATTGCAGCAAAAAAATTAAGATACCTAGGAATAAACTTAACCAAAGAAGTAAAGGACCTATTCGCAGAAAACTACAGGTCATTGAAAAAAGAAATAGAGGAAGATATAAAAAAGTGGAAGCACATACCCTGTTCATGGATTGGAAGAATTAACATCATTAAAATGTCCATACTACCCAAAGCAATCTATAGATTCAATGCAATCCCCATCAAAATACCAACGACATACTTCACAGAACTAGGTTCAACAAATACTTCAAAAGTTCATATGGAACCAAAAAAGACCTCGAATAGCCACAGCAATCTTGAAAAAGAGGAATAAAATTGAAGGTATGACATTACCAGATTTCAGATTATACTACAAAGCCACTGTAATCAAAACAGCCTGTTACTGGCACAAGAACAGGCAGATAGATCAAGGGAACAGAATAGAGAACCCAGAAATGGACCCAAGACAATATGCTCAATTAATATTTGACAAAAGTGCCAAGAGCATACAGTGGAGTGAAGACAGCCTCTTTAATAAATGGTGTTGAGAAAATGAAACTAGGCCATCAACTTACACCATACACCAGAATAAACTCAAAATGGATAAAAGACTTAAATGTGACTCATGCTCTGGCCGGTTTGACTCAGAGAGTCCCAGTTTCGATTCCCACTAAGGGCATGTGCCTCGGTTGCAGTTTTTCCCTGGCCCTGGTTGGGTTGTGTGGGTTGCAACCACTCCATGTGTTCCTTTCATGTTGATGTTTCTCTCTCCCCCCCCCCCCCGCCTCTATCTGACCAAAAAATGGAAAAATGTCCTCGGGTGAGGAAAAAAAAAAATGTGACTCATGAATCCATAAAAATCCTAGAAGAAAATGTAGGCAACTAAATTTCATACATCATACGCAGCAGAATTTTTACTGATACATCACCTAAGGTAATGAAAACAAAGGAAAAAATGAACACATGAAACTACATCAAACTCAAAAGCTTCTGCACAGCGAAAGATACAATCATCAAAATGGAAAGGCAACCCACTGTATGGGAGAGCATAATTGCCAATGATATATCAGATAAAGGGTTAATTTCCAATATATATAGAGTGCTCATACAGCTCAACAAAAGGAAGACAAAGAACCCAATTAAAAAATGGGCAGATGAACTAAATAGACACCTCTCCAAACAGGACATACAAATGGCTAAGAGACATATGAAGAAATGCTCAACATCCCTAATCACCAGAGAGATGCAAATTAAAACAACAATAAGGTATCACCTCACACCTGTCAGAATGGCCGCCATCAACAAATCATTAAACAACAAGTGTTGGTGAGGGTCTGGAGAAAAGGGGACTCTACTACGCTGCTGGTGGGAATGCAGACTGGTGCAGCCAGTATGGAAAACAATATGGTATTACCTCAAAAAATTGAAAATTGAACTTCCATTTGACCCAGTGATCCGACTTCTAGGAATATACCCTAAGAAGCCTGAAACACCAATCAGAAAGCATATATGTACCCCATATTTGTAGCAGCACTATTTACAATAACTAAGATCTGGAAACAGCCCAAGTGTCCATCAGTAGACAAATGGATAAAAAGCAGTGGTACATATACACAATGGAGTACTATGCAGCTGTAAGAAAGAAAGATCTCTTATCCTTTGAGAGGATATGGAGGGATGGAAAGTATTATCTTAAATGAAACAAGCCAAACAGAGAAAGACAAGTATCATATGATCTCACTTATTTGTGGACTATAATGAACATAACAGTGTGAGGAATGGGGTAGTCCCAGGGATGTGGAAGTGGGGTACAGACTGACAATCCCCAGAAGAGGGGGTGGTGGGGGAGAGATAAACCACAGAACTTATATGCATGTGTGCATGAACAATGGACATGGACAACAAACCTGGGGCCAGGGCGGGGAGGGAGAGTGAGCGTGGAATCAGTGGGGGAAAAAGGAGAAACATCTGTAAAAAAAATAAATCAATTAATTTTTTTAAAAAATTAAAAAGAAATAAACACTCTCTGAGATTGTTTGCTTGTTACACAGGTGCTCAGAGGGAGAAGTGTGGGGTTCTGAGCCCTAGCTCCCTACCTTGTTACTGCCAAACCCTCCTCACCTCCAAATATGGAACTTTGGCACATGGGGGACAAGTAAGAAATGGAGGGGATCACGGGTCTTTTTAAGGAATGGTTGGTCTTAACGGCTACCTGGACTAGAAGACAGCTATGGGGCTATTGGTCCACCCAGCTTTTTCTAGCAAAGTTCCAGATCTAGAGATCTCTAATAGGTGTGGGGATTATACTTTGCCAGAGGAGCTGAAATCTAGGCAGCGCTTTGCTAGCTGAGCCATAGACCCAAGGGGTCATGTGTGTCAGGAGGAAGAAGCTTTTCCTGCCTTGCACAAAGGCATTCTGTGGGCTGACACATACCCTGGCCAGTACCCGAGTCCCAGTTATGTGCGCCTGGCTTGGCATTCTTTGCCTGTGGAAGCATGTTGGTTCTGATCATAGGCAGAGCTGGTTCCAAGCTCTTTGGGCACTTCCCTGGTCCCTCACCAAGCCTACGGGAAATTCTGGGTCCCCTACATGCCCTGCACAGAACATCTTCCCCAGACTCCTCTACACACTCACCCTACTACCACCAGCAAGCCTCCCTCCTGGCCACGGGGCATTAAGCAAGAGGCAGGAATATGTGCAAACCTCAATCAAGATGGCAGGTAGGTAACCGCAGTCTTGCCTCCACCCACAACCACATCAAAATGACAACTAAACTACAGAACAACCATCCTTCAGAACCACTGGACTTCAAGCTGAATGGAAGTCCGATAATGACAAGATTAGAAAGAAGCCTCATGGAGACTGGTAGGAGGGCCGAGGCGGACGGGCTGGTCCCACACCCACATGTGGCAGATAAAAATCAGGAGGACACTCGGCAGGGAAGGTCCTCCCTAAGGAGTGAGGGGTCCCCGTCCCACCCAGGCACCCAGCTTAGGGTTCCAGGGCCAGGAAGAGAATCCCCATCACTGCTGCCTGTAAAACCAGCGGGAACTGAGGCTGAGGAAGCTGAGGCTCTTGGAGCCCCAGGCAGCTGCTCTTAAAGGGCCCGCACACGACTTACACAGACGCGCTTCCTCCAGGCTTCAGCATGGGGGAGGCAGCTTGAAAGGCCCCAGAGACATACAGGGAAGAACTGACTGGTTTGGCATTGGGGCGAGAGCTGGAGAGGCAGCTTTCTCCTGAACAGACATGCTGGTGGAGGCCTTGGTTCCTTTGGTGAGCCCTTCCCTGGGGCGGCAAACAGCCGCCATATCTGGGACTCCAGAAACCTGGCTCACACTGTTTGCCCCGCCCTGGGGATTCCCTGAGGCCCCGCCCACCCAGCTTTCAGGTCCCCCTAAGCTGTTTCCCATTGTTTTATCATAGGATTGGCCTGTTTTGGCTCTTGCTTCAGATTCTTCTAAATTCTCTCAAACAAGCAGCATCTGGTCTCAGTGAGCCCCATACCTCTAGCTAATTGGCCCAAACCTGGCACTAGAAGCAGCCAGCCTTGGTTCACAACGTGGCTTTGCCTGGGCACCTCTAAACCCAGCACAAGAAGCAGCTATCTGCAGATCGCTTTATAGCTTATGCCTGGTGTCCCTGGGTAGAACACAGGCAGTGGCTGACCTTGCCCCAGAGCCAGCACAACTGGTGGACAGCTTCAGACCACGTCAAAGCATCAACACCAAACCACCTCCACAAATGACACACTCAATGGTGGATTCAGTAAGTCTGTGTGGTGGGCCCCTACACAGCTGATCCTCCAACATAGTCAGAGGCCAGTGGTCAGTGGGCACAGCCAGTCCTCGAAGCTGATCAGCCTGAGTAAATTCCTCTCATTGACATGCCAACAGCAATCAAGACTCAATTGATTGATTGAAGGGTGTAGAGTCCACATGAGGGGTGCACCTCGAGGGTCCAGCTGGGGTGATCAGGGAGGCTGTGCCACTGGACTCTACAGGATACCTACAACAACAGGCCACCCTACGAAGCCTAGGAGACATAGCAACTCTACCTAATACATAGAAACAAACACAGGGAGGCAGCCAAAGTGAAGAGATAAAGAAACATGTCCCAAGTGAAAGAACAGAACAAAACTCTAGGAAAAGAATTAAGTGAAATGGAGATAAGCAACCTAACAGATGCAGAGTTCAAAACATTGCTTATAAGGATGTTCAATGAAATTAATGAGAATTTTAAGAAACTTAGTGAGAAGGTCAGTGAACTTAGTGAGAACTTCAAGACCATAAAAAAGGACCAGTCAGAAATGAAGAATTTATTAACTGAAATAAAGAATAATTTACATGGAATCAATAGTAGAGTAAGTGAAGCTAAGAAGCAAACCATTGATTTGGAATATAAGGAATCAAAAAACACCCAATCAGAACAAAGTATCCAAAAAAAATGAGGATAGTACAAGGAGCCTCTGGGACAACTTCAACCATACCAACATTTGCATCATGGAAGTGCCAGGAGAAGAGAGAGAACAAGAAATTGAAAACCTATTTGAAACAATAATGACAGAAAACTTCCATAACTTGGTGAAGGAAACAGACATACAAGTCCAGGAAGCACAGAGAGTCCCAAACAAGATGAACCAAAGAGGCCCACACCAAGACACATCATCATATCAAAATACTAAAAGTTAAAGACAAAGAGAGAATCTTAAAAGCAGCAAGAGAAAATCAGTTAGTTACCTACAAGGGAGCTCCCATAAGACTGTCACCTGATTTCTCAAAAGAAACTTTGCAGGCCAGAAGGGAGTGGCAAGAAATATTCAGAGTGATGAAAAGCAAGAACCTACAACCAAAATTACTTTATCCTGCAAAGTTATCATTTAGAATGGAAGGACATATGAAGAGTTTCCCAGACAAGAAAAAGCTAAAGGAATTCATCACCACCCAACAAATATTAATGAAATGTTGAAGGGTCTTTTTGAAGAAGAAGAAAAAAAAGATGAACAATAAGATGACAATAAATACATATCTATCAACAATTGAATCTACAAACAAAATAAGCAGAACAGAAACAGACTCATACAGAGAACTTTTTGTCAGTTGCCAGATGGGAGGGGCCAGGAGGATGGGTGAAGAAGATGAAGGGATTAAGAAGTACAAATTTGTTGTTAGACTGATGAACCTCAAAGGGAAGGAGGGAGGGAGGGCGGGAAGAAATAAACCAAAGAACTTATATGCATATATACATAACCAGTGGACACAGACAATAGTGTGGGGAAGGCAAGAGAGGGGTGGGAGCAGGGAAGAGGGGGTCAATGTGGAAAAAAGGGGGGACAAAAATGAAGGATGCAGGTCCCCCACGGCTGGTAGACTTCCTTGACTATGCTCTATGTGATCCACTGACTCTGACATGTGAGAACTTCCCCATTACTTTCTAGATGTTTCCAAATCTCTTCTCCCTAAAGACATCTGACCTTACCAATGGCCTTCGGGTTCTCCTTCTCTTTCCACCATCGTCTCAGGGCAGAGAAACAGGGTGGGCGCATTCCTGGGAATGACAAACTCAGTGGTCAGGAGGGTACTTGTCCAGCTTTATCATGTGACAGCACCTAGGGGAAACATCTGTGTAAGGCCCACTGGGTGGGGCCTGGAACCCCGAGGGCTGCCCTGGAGGACCAACAGGGGTCCCTGGCCACCCAGATCCTGACAGGCTGCTCTCAGAGCAGGGGAACCAGGCCTCCTGGTTGTGGAGACCCTCCCATTGGAACGCCCTCCTTAGAGTGTTCAACCTGACTTTGCTAGAAAGGAACTGAATCCTTGAGAAATACCTGCCCCCTTCACAAAGTCTGCTTTCAAGGCCGTTGTCTCTCTGCAGAGGTCAAGAACCTTTCAGCTTGGACACAAATGCTGATCAATAGCCTCTCTATTTGGAAAGATCTTGTGCCTTCCCTGAGACAATAAGCCTGGGGCTCAGCTCTGGAGCTGGGAGGCAGCAAGGAAATAGAGGTTCAAGTAGGAAGTTAAATCACAGGCGTGGCATTGGTGACATAAGATCCCCAGTGCAACTGTAGTGGCAGGATGGCAGGGGCATGGGTTGGGGTTGATGGGTGAGACCTGAGGTGCAGTGCACTTGAGCACCAGTACATTGTGGCTAAACTGCCTTCTGAAAGCGTAGATGTGTGCTCCCTCCAGGGCTTTTGTTCTGCTAAGTGGCTCGCACAAAACTGAACACAGCCCATGGCCCTGGTGATAAAGGGGAGGAAGCCACCCCCTCCCAGGCTCTCTGCACCCCTTCCCAGTCACACTCATCCCCACAGATTAATGTGGCCAGTCTGAGCTTCACGTAGATAAAATACTTGAGCATGTCATCCCTTGTGTTCCGGCTGCTTCCCTGACTCGACGTTGCACAGCCGGAGGAAAACGGTTCCTGCTCAGCGCTCTGCCGTATTCTGTGGTTGCAAATACCTGCAACTTACTTAGGCCTTCTGAACACCATCTGATCATTTCCAGTTTAGTTAGCACACAGGAAAGCTGCCATGACCCAGGACAGTGTGGCACAGTTGGTTGAGCATCCTCCCAAGCACCATGGAGTTGTTGGTTTGATTCCTCGTCAGGGCACATGCCCGGGGTTGTGGGCTAGATATTTCTCTCTCTCTAAAAACATTTTTTAAAAAGCTGCTATGAGCATTTTTGTTCACGCTTCTCTGCCAACATCACTCATTTCACTTGTTACGTGGGATTTTCAAAAACATTCTTGTTAAACTAATAATGGCTTGTTTCTAATAAAAATCATACATGTTCATTTTGAAAATGGAACATCCAAACTGCAAAGTGTCTTACAGTCTCATCCGCGGCCCAGCAGGTGTGGCTCAGATTACAGCTTTGGCCCTCACACCGAAGGGTCCTGTGTTCCACGCCCAGCCAAGGGTTCCTTCCTGGGTCGCAAGTGTGATCCCCAGCCCCAAGTGGCCAATGAGGGAGGCAACCAATCAATGTGTCTCTGTCACATCCATGTTTCTCCCCCAACCCCCACTTCCACTCTCTCAAAAAATATCCTCCGGTGAAGATTAATAAAACCAAACAAAACGTTTTCATCCATGTACAATTTTATACTTGGGTTTTCACTCCAAATTTCATGAACATTTTTCATCACAGTCCTTATGAAAAAGTCTCATTCTCCTTGTAATTCCTTTTGGCCTGGTTCCTATAGGCACTTAGCTGACATTTGTGATGCTTCTGAGAAGGTTCTGCCCAGGAGAGAAGCGCCCAACACCACCCCAGATGGGTGCAGGCAGTTTGACACAAGGGCCTCTCCCTCCACCCTGGCCGGGCTCCCCCAGTGGATCTAACAGGGGAAGGGCTGCAGGAAGAGACTGGGACTGGCCTGTGAGGCTGGAACGGGTGACGGCAGGATGGAGAAGCAGTGAGCTCCGGGTTGTGTCTTGAACCTCACTGAAAGATCTGAGCGGCCCCGGCTGCTGTGGTTCAGGTAGACCGTCGGCCCGTGGACCGAAGAGTTGTGGCTTTGATTCTGGTCAAGAGCATCATACCTCGGGTTTGTCCCCAGCCCTGGTTGAGGTCGTGCAGGAGGCAGTCAATCGACATGGCTCTATCCCATGCATGTTTCTCTCTGTCTCTTCCTCCCACTCTGTCTGAAAATAAATGGAAAAATATCCTCAGGTGAGGAAAGAAAGAGAGAGAGAGAGAAGAGAGAGAGAGAGAGAGAAGAGAGAAGAGAAGAGAAGAGAAAGAGAAGAGGAGGGAGGGAGGGAGGGAGGGAGGGAGGAAGGGAGGGAGGGAGGGAGGGAGGGAAGCGGGAGGAGGAAAGGAGGAGAGGAAGGAGAAGGAAGGAAGAGGAAGGAAGGAAGAAGGAAGGAAGGGAGGGGAAGAAGGAAAGGAGGGGAGGAGGAAGGAAGGAGGGGGGAAGGAAGGAGGAAGAGAAGGAAGGAAGGAAGGGAGGGAAGAAGGAGGAAGGATGAGGAGGAAGGTGAGGGAGGAAGGAAGGAAGGAAGGAAGGAGGAAGGAAGGAGGGAGGGAAGGAAGGAGGGAGGAAGGAAGGAAGGAAGGAAGGGAGGAGGAAGGAGAAGGGAGGGAGGAAGGAAGGGAGGGAAGGAAGGAGGAAAGGAGGGAGGAAGGAAGGAAAGGAAGGGAGGAGAAGGAAGGAAGGAAGGAAGGAAGGAGGGAAGGAAAGAGGAAGGAGGAAGGGAAGGGAGGGAGGGAGGA